>NC_091292.1:5902605-5954612 GCF_038502225.1 Cherax quadricarinatus
CCTTTGAACACTTCAAAACACCATTTGAGGTATCCCCCAAATACATCACTGAATATAAACACCATTAGATACACTCAAACACCACCAAAATCACCTAAACTAAGATCAACACCACATCCCACAACACCCTACAACCCTTACAACCCCCACTGTTTTTTCTCAGTTTTAACCCTTTTTAGCTCATTTAAGTTAATAGGGGGACTACAGTACATCAGAAAGTCGTCCAACACTCCCAACTCCCACTCACTCACACACATTTTGTCACAATATTGCCTTTTTCCCAACTTTTTTCTCGTTTAACCCTTTTAGCTCATTTAAGTTAATAGGGGACACATTACATCAGAAAAGTCACAAAACAACCCCACATATCATCTTTTTCCCGGTATCTCTAACTTGGACTACATTAGCCCACAACCCTCATCAATTACCAATTTATTCACTTTCCCTTCTTTACACCTGAATCTTAAAGTAACACATTTCCTCCTACAGTACTAAAATTCTAATAAAATCCTCTCCATACCCATCTCCCTGTATCCCACATAAATTAATATTATACTCCATCAACTACCCAGTATTAGTTACATGTTTCATCACCCTCCATTCTTTTCAATATATCATGGTCTTTCGTTTCTATAATTTCTTTTAAAATATTCACACATTACCTTTATATTCAGTAAAATCTCCCCATATTTCTAATTAAAACCCTCCCCCTTACACCTCATATCTCACTGCGTATTTCTCACATCCTCCCACCCATCGTCATTGCCTCTTCTGAACACACACAAAAATCACATTACATCCACAAATGCATCTCAAATCCAGTAAAATCCCTAATTCAAGATATTCACAAAACTCTATGACCATCAATATTACACACATACACACACACACACACACACACACACATTACACACATACACATTACCACATACCTCCTACCCCTATCCTAACCCAATTAACCTAACCTTACCTAACTTATCCTATTCTAACCTATCCTAACCTAACCTTACCTACCTATCCCCTAAGGCCTAACCTAACCTAACCTAGCCTAACCTAACCTATCCTAACCTAACCTATCTAACCTGGTCTAACTAACTGGCTTCCCAACCTTGCTAACCTAGCCTAAGCCAGACCTAGCCTAACCTGGTTTAACTTCTGAACCTTGCCTAACCCTGCCTAACTTCCTTCGAACCTAACCCCTACTTGTCTAACTAACCTGTCTAACCAATTGGCAACCCCACCTGTACAACCTCTTGGCCTAACCTGGCCTAGCCTAACCTGTCTGAACTAACCTGGGTCCCTAGCTCCTACTTGGCAGCCAACCCCTAGCCTCAACCTAACCTAAGCCAGACCTGGCTAGCCTGGCTCACCTACTTAATTTCACTAACCTATTCCTAACCTGGCTTCTAACCTAACTTATTCTAATCTAATATTCCTAAGTGGCTACCTAACTTATTCCCTGTAACTTAACTATACCCCACCTAACTAATTCCTTGAACTTAATTGGCTAACCTGAATCCCTAACACACCTGTCTTCACTAACACCTAACCTGGTTCTGGAGCCAACCTGTACACTTCCAGCAGAACCTGCCTAACCTACTTCTAACCTAAGCCCCAATGGCTAACCCTTCCAGGTCTACCTAAGGCCTCCAGCCTACCTGCCTAGCTGTTCTACAACCTATCTAATTCCTAACCTAATCAGGCCTATCCTAACCTTGTTTCCTAACCAACTTCCAACCTAACCTAACCCAACCTAACCTTACCTATCCCTACCTAACCTGGCTAACCTAACCCTAACCTATCTTAATCTAATCTAACCTTGCTAACCATTTACCTGGCCTAACCCTATCTTAACCTAACCCTTCAACCTAGCCAGAACCCTTAACCTAAAAATATATTGAACACTTCCAAAATACATTAGTACTCAGAATTACTTTGAATTGACTCCATTTTTGGATATTTCCAAATTAGTTTTGGAAAAAACTTTATCGTAAAATCGAACATTGTTTTCTTGTTGGTAAACACACAATGGTCAATGGTAGAAATATTTACTCGATTTCGAATAGAAGCACTGATCCTCGCTCTGAGAGACTATTGTGGGTCACCCTCCCTCCCTCAACACCACTGGATAATGCGTTCTCACCCAAAGGTATATTTAAGATAATCATGAACACCTGCGTCAACTCAGGACAGACAGACGCCATGAAATGCAGGGTAACATCTAACCTAACCTAACCTAACTCCCTTAACTAACTCATCCAAACAACTCTGAATCTAACCTAACCTAACCTAACCTATATACTAACTAACCTAATCCATCAAACACCTCCAAGATAGCTACTAACCCCAATTTGCCCCTAACCTAAGGCAGCTTTACACCCCAACCTGCAGGAGGCCTACCTGGCCTCTTAACTGTCCATCCTAACCTATCCCTAACCCCAATTTAACCTAACCTGGTCCTAACCTAACCCTAACCCTAACCCTAACTTGTCTAAGCTAACAACTAACTTATCCTAACCTAACCTAACCTAACTTATCCTAATCTAACCTAACCTAACCTAACATCCTAACCTAACCTAACTTATCCTAACCTAACCTAACCTAACCTAACACCTCTATCCTACCCTAACCTAACCTAACCTAACCTAACCTTGCCTAACATAACCTAACTCCATCAAACACCTCGAATACTACCTAACTTAACCTAACCTAACCTTACCTAACATAACCTAACTCCATCAAACACCTCGAATACTACCTAACTTAACCTAACCTAACCTACGTAACCTACCGAACCTAACCTAACCTAACCTAACCTATCCTAACCTGTCCTAACCCAACCTAACCTATCCTAACCTAACCTAACTTATCCTAACCTAACCTAACCTATCCTAACTTAACCTAACTTAACCTAACCTAACCTAATCTAACCCAACCTAACTTATCCTAACCTAACCTAACTTATCCTATCCTAACCCAACCTAACCTAAAATAACCTAACCTAACTTATCCTAACCTACTCACTTTGAACACCTTCAAAACACTCTCATACATCATTTGAGACCCCCCCTTTTCTCAATATCTCTCATCCACAACCTTTATCATCTCACTACAGAACAACCCCAAGATTACTTCGAACACTCTCATAAAGCATTTGAGTACTCACATAAACACCTTTGAACATTTTTCCAAACAACACTGAAGCACTTCCAAAATATCATTTTGATTACTCCCAAATAAGATTTGACAGCTCTAATTTATCTACACTTACACATTTCATTAAATTACAACTCATCCCCCCCCCCCAAACTCCTCCCTCATTCTCCAGACTTTACAACATTAGCACAAAAAAAACTAACTCATACACTTATGACATGAGACATTACCATATCTAACACACTGACTAACTTTGAACCAACTCTGAACACCACTGATCTTCAAAAAAAATACTCTGCACATCATTTGAACACCTCCACCTTGGTTCAACCTGTTGTACCCTACATTATCTAAGAACACTATATCCGAGACGATTACCAGATTTTATGATCCCCATCACCAAGATCACAGAAAACACACATTTTTTTTATAATTATTCACACAAAAATCACGATCACCAATTCCATATCATGTTTACCGTCATCTATCAACACTAATCACCAAGATCACCAAAAATCTAAGATCATGCATCTCAAAACTACTATGATCACTGAAAACACTTATTTTTAAACATTCGCACAAAAATAAGACATACACAAAAATACCACAACACTTCCACCAACATCTATAACATAACATGAGCACTATAACATATCACTATCACAAAAAAAAAAAAAAAAAAAAAAAATAATACACAAACACCCACATATTATACATTTCAATCACAAATTTAAGACATGAGACATACACACCAAATCTAAGACATTCACCTCCAACTAAGACATACACATCACCCCTAAAACATCCTTCCTTATTCATTCCGTATATCTCCTAGAGCTGTTTTAACCCCGACGGATCCATCACGACGTAGGAGCCAGAGTGTAGTAGGTGTTGTTGGAGTAGTGATGGTTCCTCTGGCTCCTACGTCGTGATGGATCCGTCGGGGTTAAAACAGCTCTAGGAGATATACGGAATGAATAAGGAAGGAAGTTTTAGGGGTGATGTGTATGTCTTAGTTGGAGGTGAATGTCTTAGATTTGGTGTGTATGTCTCATGTCTTAAATTTGTGATTGAAATGTATAATATGTGGGTGTTTGTGTATTATTATTTTTTTTTTTTTTTTTTTGTGATAGTGATATGTTATAGTGCTCATGTTATGTTATAGATGTTGGTGGAAGTGTTGTGGTATTTTTGTGTATGTCTTATTTTTGTGCGAATGTTTAAAAATAAGTGTTTTCAGTGATCATAGTAGTTTTGAGATGCATGATCTTAGATTTTTGGTGATCTTGGTGATTAGTGTTGATAGATGACGGTAAACATGATATGGAATTGGTGATCGTGATTTTTGTGTGAATAATTATAAAAAAAATGTGTGTTTTCTGTGATCTTGGTGATGGGGATCATAAAATCTGGTAATCGTCTCGGATATAGTGTTCTTAGATAATGTAGGGTACAACAGGTTGAACCAAGGTGGAGGTGTTCAAATGATGTGCAGAGTATTTTTTTTGAAGATCAGTGGTGTTCAGAGTTGGTTCAAAGTTAGTCAGTGTGTTAGATATGGTAATGTCTCATGTCATAAGTGTATGAGTTAGTTTTTTTTGTGCTAATGTTGTAAAGTCTGGAGAATGAGGGAGGAGTTTGGGGGGGGGGTGAGTTGTAATTTAATGAAATGTGTAAGTGTAGATAAATTAGAGCTGTCAAATCTTATTTGGGAGTAATCAAAATGATATTTTGGAAGTGCTTCAGTGTTGTTTGGAAAAATGTTCAAAGGTGTTTATGTGAGTACTCAAATGCTTTATGAGAGTGTTCGAAGTAATCTTGGGGTTGTTCTGTAGTGAGATGATAAAGGTTGTGGATGAGAGATATTGAGAAAAGGGGGGGGTCTCAAATGATGTATGAGAGTGTTTTGAAGGTGTTCAAAGTGAGTAGGTTAGGATAAGTTAGGTTAGGTTATTTTAGGTTAGGTTGGGTTAGGATAGGATAAGTTAGGTTAGGTTAGGATAAGTTAGGTTGGGTTAGATTAGGTTAGGTTAGGTTAAGTTAGGTTAAGTTAGGATAGGTTAGGTTAGGTTAGGATAAGTTAGGTTAGGTTAGGATAGGTTAGGTTGGGTTAGGACAGGTTAGGATAGGTTAGGTTAGGTTAGGTTAGGTTCGGTAGGTTACGTAGGTTAGGTTAGGTTAAGTTAGGTAGTATTCGAGGTGTTTGATGGAGTTAGGTTATGTTAGGTAAGGTTAGGTTAGGTTAAGTTAGGTAGTATTCGAGGTGTTTGATGGAGTTAGGTTATGTTAGGCAAGGTTAGGTTAGGTTAGGTTAGGTTAGGGTAGGATAGAGGTGTTAGGTTAGGTTAGGTTAGGTTAGGATAAGTTAGGTTAGGTTAGGATGTTAGGTTAGGTTAGGTTAGATTAGGATAAGTTAGGTTAGGTTAGGTTAGGATAAGTTAGGTTGGGTTAGCTTAGGATAAGTTAGGTTAGGTTAGGTTAGGTTAGGATAGGTTAGGTTAGGTTAGGATAGGTTAGGATAGGTTAGGTTAGGTTAGGTTAGGTTCTGTAGGTTAGGTAAGGTTAGGTTAGGTTAAGTTAGGTAGTATTCGAGGTGTTTGATGGAGTTAGGTTAGGTTAGGTATGGTTAGGTTAGGTTAGGTTAGGTTAGGATAGAGTTGTTTGATGGAGTTAGGTTGGGTTAGGTTAGGTTAGGTTAGGTTAGGATGTTACCCGCATTTCATGGCGTCTGTCTGTCCTGAGTTGACGCAGGTGTTCATGATTATCTTAAATATACCTTGGGTGTGAACCGCATTATCCAGTGGTGTTGGGAGGGAGGGGTGACCCACAATGAGTCTCTCAGAGCGAGGACAGTGCTTCTATTCGGAAATCGAGTAAATATTTCTACCATTGAGTGTGTTTACCAACAAGAAAATAATGTTCGATTTTACGATAAAGTTTTTCAAAACTAATTTGGAAATATCCAAAAATGGAGTCGTTCAAAGTAATTCTGGAGTACTCTAATGTATTTTGGAAGTGTTCCAATATATTTTAGGTTAGGTTCGGCTAGGTTAGGTTGGGTTAGGTTAAGATAGGTTAGGCTAGGTAATGGTTAGGCAAGGTTAGATTAGGATAAGATAGGTTAGGTTAGGTTAGGCTAGGTTAGGTTAGGATAGGTAAGGTTAGGTTGGGTTAGGTTAGGTTAGTTAAGTTAGGAACGGTTAGGATAGGTTCTGCTAGGTTAGGTTAGGTTAGGTTAGGAGAAGTTAGGTTAGGGTAGGTTAGATTAGGTTAGGTTAGGTTAAGTTAGGTTAGGCTAGGTTAGGTTATGTTAGGTAAGGTTAGGTTAGGGTAGGTTCGGTTAGGTTAGGTTAGGTTAAGTTAGGTTAGGTTAGGCTAGGTTAGGATAGGTTAGGTTAGGATAGGTTAGGTTAGGCTAGGTTAGGTTAGGTTAGGTTAGGATAAGTTAGGTAAGGTTAGGTTAGGATAGGTTAGGTTAGGATAAGTTAGGTTAGGTTCGGTTAGGTTAGGCTAGGTTAGGTAAGGTTAGGTAAGGTTAGGTTAGGGTAGGTTCGGTTAGGTTAGGTTAGGTTAAGTTAGGTTAGGTTAGGCTAGGTTAGGATAGGTTAGGTTAGGATAGGTTAGGTTAGGCTAGGTTAGGTTAGGTTAGGTTAGGATAAGTTAGGTAAGGTTAGGTTAGGATAGGTTAGGTTAGGATAAGTTAGGTTAGGTTCGGTTAGGTTAGGCTAGGTTAGGTAAGGTTAGGTAAGGTTAGGTTAGGGTAGGTTCGGTTAGGTTAGGTTAGGTTAGGTTAAGTTAGGTTAGGTTAGGCTAGGTTAGGATAGGTTAGGTTAGGATAGGTTAGGTTAGGCTAGGTTAGGTTAGGTTAGGTTAGGATAAGTTAGGTAAGGTTAGGTTAGGATAGGTTAGGTTAGGATAAGTTAGGTAAGGTTAGGTTAAGTTAGGTTAGGTGGATAGGTTAGGTTAGGTGTGTGTGTGTGTGTGTGTGTGTGTGTGTGTGTGTGTGTGTGTGTGTGTGTGTGTGTGTATGTGTGTTAGGTGGTCATAGAGTTTTGTGAATATCTTGGTTACAGTGATTTTAGTGGATTTGAGATGCATTTGTGGATGTGAAATGTGATTTTTTGTGTGTGTTCAGAAGAGGTGTGTTGGGAGATGGGTGAGTGGATGTGAAGAAATGCGGGTGAGATGGCGAGGTGTATGGGGAGGGTTTTTAATTAGAAATATGGGGAGATTTTACTGAATATAAAGGTAATGTGTGAATATTTTAAAAAGAAATTATAGAAACGAAAAGTTATGATATATTGGAAAAGAATGGAGGGTGATGAAACATGTTGTAATAGTTGGGTAGTTGATGCGAGTATAATATTAATTTATGTGGATACAGGGAGATGGGTATGGAGAGGATTTTATTAGAATTTTAGTACTGTAGGGAGGAAATGTGTATTACTTTTAAGATTCAGTAAAAAGAAGGGGAAAAATGTGAATAAATTGGTAATTGATGAGGGTTGTGGGTAATGTAGTCAAATTAGAGATACCGAAAAAGATGATATGAGTGGGTTGTTTTTGTGACTTTTTCTGATGTACTGTGTCCCCTTATTAACTTAAATGAGCTAAAAGGGTTAAAACGAGAAAAAAATTGTGGGTTGTGGGTGATGTGGGGTGTTGTGTGGTGTGAGTGAAGTGGGTTGTGGGTGTTGTGACTTTTTCTGATGTACTGTGTCCCCTTATTAACTTAAATGAGCTAAAAAGGGTTAAAACGAGAAAAATTGTGGGTGTTGTGGGTTGTGGGTGTTGTGGGATGTGGGTGTTGATCTTAGTTTAGGGTGATTTTGGTGGTGTTTTGAGTGTATTCAGTGGTGTTTTAGTATTCAGTGATGTATTTGGGAGTACTCAAATGGTGTTTTGGAAGTGTTCAAAGGTGTTCAAAGGTGTTTTGAGTGTGTTCAAATGTTGTTTTGAAGGTGATCAAGGGTGTTTTGAAGGTGTTCAAGGGTGTTTTGAAGGTGTTCAAAGGTGTTTTGAGGTTATTCAAAGGTGTTTTGAAGGTGTTCAAATGTTGTTTTTTGAAGGTGATCAATGTTCAAGGGTGTTTTGAAGGTGTTCAAAGGTGTTTTGAGGTTATTCAAAGGTGTTTTGAAGGTGTTCAAATGTTGTTTTTTGAAGGTGATCAAGGGTGTTTTGAAAGTGTTCAAAGGTGTTTTGAAGGTGTTGAAGGGTGTTTTGAAGGTGTTCAAGGGTGTTTTGAAGGTGTTCAAAGGTGTTTTGAGGTTATTCAAAGGTGTTTTGAAGGTGTTCAAATGTTGTTTTTTGAAGGTGATCAAGGGTGTTTTGAAAGTGTTCAAAGGTGTTTTGAAGGTGTTGAAGGGTGTTTTGATTGAATTCAGCGGTGTTTTAGTAGTATTCAGTGGTGTAATTGGGAGTACTCAAATTGTGTTTTTTGGAAGTGTTTCAGTGTTGTTTGGAAATGTTCAAAGGTGTTTTGAAGGTGTTCAAATGATGTGCAAGAGTACTTATGTAGGTGTTCTGGGAGTATTCAGAGGTGATTTGGAGGTGTTCGAATGATGTTTTGGAGTATTTCAGTGTTTTTTTTTTGGTGATGTTCAAAGTGACCTGAGATGAAATAGTTAAAACGAGAAAAATGTCTAGACTTGTGTTGTAAAGAAATTGTGGATTGTTTTGGGTATTAACGAAAAAAAATGTGAAATTATTTGGATTAACCTGGGTTAAGAGTGAAAATGTTTTCCCTATGATGTACGTACTATATCCCCTTATTAAATTTAATGAACTAAAAGGATCGGCAAGATTCAGCCTGTATGTGTGTGGTCCTTTTTAGTTCATTTAACTTAATGAGAGGAATACTGACGTCACTGACCGCCGAGTAAACACCCTTCTTAGTTCATTTGACTTGTTTAGACCTGTAGTAAGAGAGAGCACCATGCCCCCATGGAGGAGTTCATTTGAATGCTTACCCCCAGAGGGGGGAATCCAAAAAACCTTGATCCAAGGAGATGGAGTCATGGTATTATCGAGAAAATTTGGGGTGAAAGGAGGGGTACCCAAAAAAACCTTGATCCAAGGAATTGGAGAAATTCAAAACCCTTGATCCAAGGAGATGGAGACTTTGATTTCGAGAAATTTTGGGATGGGGGTGAAAGTCGGAGGGGGAATTTCGAAAACCCCATAGGGGGGAATCCAAAAAAAACTTGTATTATCGAGAAAATTTGGGGTGGGGGTGAAAGTGGGGGGGGGGGGAATCCAAAAAAACTTGATCCGAGGAGATAGAGGAGAAATACTTGGACATAGAGGGTAGAAGTGGATGGTTGGGGGAAATCTTTGTAATATTGATATCGAGAAAACTTGATCCGAGGAGATCGAGACTTTCGAAACCCCCATAGGGGGGAATCCAAAAACTTGGTAATATTGAGAAATTTTTGGGATTGGGGGGGTGGGGGTGGAAGGAGGGACAATCCAAAAAAACCTTGATCCAAGGAGATGGAGAATTTCGAAAACCCCATAAAGGGGATCCAAAAAACTTGATCCGAGGAGATCATAAGAATTTCGAAAAAAACCCAGAGGGGGGAATCCAAAAACTTGGTATTATCGAGAAATTTTGGGGAAATGGGGGTGTGGGGGGTGAAAGTGAGAGGGGGAACCTTAAAAATTTGATCCGAGGAGATGGAGAATTTCGAGAACCCCATAGGGGGGAATCCAAAAACTTGTATTATCGAGAAATTTTGGGATGGGGTGAAAGTCGGAGGGGGAACCTTAAAAACTTGATCCGAGGAGATGGAGTCATGGTAATATCGAGAAATTTTGGGATGGGGGTGAAAGTGAGAGGGGTAACCTTAAAAACTTGATCCGAGGAGATGGAGAGCACAAGAAAATGAAATTCAAAAAAAATTCGAAAAAAATCGGAAAAAAATTCGAGGCGCGGGGGCGATCCGGATGACGCTGCAGAAGGCGCAGCAGAAGGCCCGGGCGGGGGTCACGAAGGGCGCGGGCGGGCGCGCGGGCGGGGCGGGGCGCGCGGGCGGGCGCGCGGGCGGGCGCGCGGGCGGGCGCGCGGGCGGGCGCGCGGCGCGATGGTGGGGTCGCAAGGCGGGGGTCGTGGGGGTGGGGGTATTGGTTGGGGGGTCAAGGGTGAGGTAGTCTCGAGGGCGAGGTCATGGTCAAAACCGGAAGTAACACCTAGGTGTGAAAAGGTGACCCTCCAGCTGCTGGTCCTAGACCGGATACCTCGCTCAGTGGAAGGTCTAAACCGGAAGTCCTCGCTCTGTAGAAGGCCCAAACCGGAAGTTCCTCGCTCCGTGGAAAGCCCAAACCGGAAGTTCCTCGCTCAGTGGAAAAATCGACTACTTATATATATATATATATATATATATATATATATATATATAATATATATATATATATAACACTCATGAAGTGCATTCTTAGTCCACACAATCATAGAATACTGACTGCTACGGTAGAAGTACAATGTGTGTATGTGGGTGTGTAGGTGTATGCCTGCATAATACACTGACAGATGTCAGGAGATGCCTTACTCCCTCCCACTCCCCATTTCCCTGCACATCTGGCTGCCTCAAGGTCTTAATGTTGTCATCTCAAGTTTGATGGCTTATCTTGGCTACGGTATGTTGATACTTTTTCTCTTCTTACTATGATGTGAATGTGTCAGATGTTTACGTTCAGTTCTGGAAGATGTTATCCACCCGCCGTTATCTTTGTTCTTGTAATACACGTGATGAAGGTACACTTACTTCGTGATATTTAGTCAGGAAAATGAAGAAGAAAATATAGAAAAGATGTATTTGTTTTTATGATAATTTCATAACTTGTTTTACATTGAGAAAAAATGCATACCAGTGATCGGTTCCAAGAGTTTTAACCCCTAAGCCAACTTGAGACCAAACTTTATTGATCGCCTGGTCAACCAGGGTAGGTCGAATTCTCTCGTGAAAGCCTCTACCCCTATTCCCGAGATATTTTAATATCCTTAAATAGAATATCACTGGTATACGATACCCGGCATATTCTCCTCCAATATCTAATGTAATATGACTATAACTAATATTCATAATATAATATTAATTGACGTTTATAAATTGTATAATTCCATCGTATTTTCATATGTAATTTCTGTGACTAGTTTATGCCTGAAGTTAGAAGCAAAGCATTATTCATTATTTCTCAACTCACCATCTTCCCTTAAAATTTAAAGGCCATTTGTTTGGATATAAACTTTTAATGTGTAGTAATTTCTTCTTTGTTTTCACCACAATCAATACCGATAATTGTACTTCATGTCATGTACTGCAGTATACTAGATATAAATCAAAAAAGTTACCGCTTTAATGCTTGACTTCGTACCCTGATTTACGAGTTGATACAGTCTACATCTTGTTTTTACAAGTGTTCTAGTAATTTTTAACACACTGAGTGGCCTGCATCGTTGAGAGCTTGAGTTCAGTATTTATCTATGCAAGATAATACTGTTTATCATTAATAGAGTTGTAACCTCTTGTGGTGATAAATATCCAGCAATGCGAACATTGACAGTTGTACCAAACATTTGTTTACATACCTTTGTACATTAGCTTACAAAGAATGTATGTTTAGTTATCTTACCCAAAAATTATTATTATTATTATCATTAAACGCTAAACCCACACCAAGAAATTAAATAATCTATTACACATTATCCGTGGCTGATACACATTATTACGAACAACGCCATAATGAAAACTAAGAAAAGATGAGACTAGTAAGGAAAATGGATGAATTACATGAAACAATCGAAAAGGATAAGATGGACGACAGGACAAGAGGAAAAGTGAGAAGTAATGCCAGAAGCCAGTTAGGGGGAAATATACATTAAGGGGCACGTAAGTGCCCCCCGTCTTCTAATAACATGTTCATTTTCCCATATAATCTACCTTGTACATAATTACTATCGCATTTCCTTTGTTTCGTAAGGTGAAATCCAGGATCTTTACTTAATTCATGGTATAACTTAACAAATCTTTGAGGACAATTGTGTTATACCATGAATTAAGGAAAGATCCTAGATTTCGCCTTACGAAACAGACAAAGCAAATGCGATAGTAATTATGTACAAACAAAAATTTTATTAGAAGACAAGGGTACATACGTGCCTCTTAATGAGTTTATCCGAAGAGGCGGCTGACTGGGGGGTTCAGAAGCATCATGATGTGTAGTGAATGTGTAGTTAACAACTGAGATCGCAGGATATGTGCTCTAGCCCTGGAGCCAACCTTCTAATGTTCGCCGGTTAACTAGCGGGAATTAACCCTGCCACTGTACCTTTGAACCCTTGTATGTAGTTAACACTTACTGTGTCATTGTCTATTATTATTATTATTATAATCAAAAAGAAGCGCTAAGCCACATGGGCTATACAGCGTGTCATTGTCTAGAATCTAGATTCTACATAATTTCACGGATTTACAACTTACGTAGATGAATGTTTCAGAGAACGGACTAGTTGATAAATTAGACACATGTGTAACATTTGGGTATCTTTAATGAGGAAACGTTTCGCCACACAGTGGCTTCATCAGTCCATACAGAGGAAAATGGTGAAGAACAGGAGTTTGGAGGTAATCAGTCCCTCAGCCTTGAGTTAATGTTATCAGTCCATCAATCTTGAAAAGAATACAGCATATGTGCAGTGCCTGGAAAATGGGAAGTGACAGGTTTGATCGGAGTATGGGAAAGGTAGTCAAAATTCCTAAGATCAAAGTACTCTCCTTGGCCTGGTCACAGACCGGGCCGCGGGGGCGTTGACCCCCGGAACTCTCTCCAGGTAAACTCCAGGTACTTGTGTACACAAGTGTAAAATTAAGCGTACCGAGTAGTGTTGGAAATAACATGTATACTTGGTAGAGCCCAACTATCATTGAACATACATATTTGTGTGTTGTGTTTCACCACCGATGTGATGTGTTATTACAATCAAAACTAAGCGCTAAACCCACAAGGGCCATACAGCTCTGAATGTGATGTGTAATTATTTCCATTCCCTACAAACACTACCCAGGTGCATAGTGATACCAGAAGCGTAGGATAAAGATTTGAGACGAGGCTACGGCCCTTACGAATTTAGAGTTTTCTATTAATAATAATAATAAATGGGTAAGAAAACAGTTTTGAAAAATCTAGCATTTTATTCTAAAATTTAATAATACTGTACAAGGCAAATGCCATCTATTAAATATTTCCATCATAGGAACTTAAACTCTTAGGAATGTCTGTTACATTGGGTATTAATAATGTACATTGTAATAAAGATATTTCTGCATTAAAATATTTGTTAAAAATCAAAATACAGTAATACAAACAATATTACAAATATCAATAAGCAGGACAAACGGTTTACTAGTTTTCTACTCCATAATGTACAAGTTCTGTTAACACAAATACTCTTATATAAACTTACGTGACACTGGTTCACAAATAAATACATCGATACAGACCATCACATATTGGTAAAAAATAGACAGCGTTAATGTCACCAATACACTAAACAAAAATAAATATTACTTTTATTCTTGTATTTACAACCACTTTGCAAGAACAGACTATATACACAAACACATGATACCTTAATGTTACCTGCACAACCATGTGCTAGAAATATAGCTTACACATTTTAAATGGAACAATTTCAGCTATACTTTATATCTGAGTGACAGTAGACATCTACCAATAAACTTAGGTCATTTCTACAGTGTAATCAGAGATGCTGCCTCCATGTTTTGCGGTACAATATAACAAATATTACTAGACCTACTTTTACATTGCGAAATGTTTGAGCCTTTTTAGACTCCACTGGTGAAATGTGATCAAGGTGAATGATGTGATCATACAATGCACCTGACTGCTCACGGTAAATAAATGATAGTGAATCGAGTGATGGTATGGTGTGTTAAGTGGTATGTTATGGCATGTAAATGTCTTGTAAAATGAAATGACTATTGCTATGATACGAAACGCGTAAAAACGAAAATGTGGTCTTAAACCAAAACTGATAAATACAACATCATTACACTTTGGTATAGCAAAAACATTATCTGTTCATTTAGTTCTCAATTATTTTTTTTTTTCGTGGGGAAGCGCTAAAAGCTGTAGGAGTCATATAGCGCCTGGGGAATGGGAGATAATCAAATTTGATCTAATGAATAAGAGGGTAGTTCCACTTGTTTAGAACAAGAGCCCTCTACTGGCATCAAGGCGCCCTTTCAAGGGACGGTGACTACTAAAAGCACTCATAATTAACTTCACAGGTGTTTACTTGAATCTTAGGAATTTAAGCAACTGTTGATACTGTGTTCCTTTACACATTAATTTGCTTTCCGATAAACACATGTGCAACACCTGCGTCTCCATAAAATACCCAAGTGTTGGACATACTATGTCTTTTTACCTTGTCGATATTCTGTACTATTAATGTTACAAAATTTGCTTTTCCCCAATAGCACCATTTTAACTTTTTTTAAGGTAGTATCTAATATAATTTTTTTAGTCAATACAATACTTTTTGGGAGGAATAAAAACCCTAATGAACCTAAATTTTGCAAGTAAATTACAGGAATAATTTATCCTATCCCTTCAAAATATGATATATGCTAAATTCTTACATTTTAGCCTTAAGTGGTGCAAACTGAAGCTGTTTGTGAAACAGTTTATTACTGTTTACTACTTATTTATCGAAATCACCAATTCGATATTATAAGACTGTGTGATAGGGTTACTAATTATTTCTTGTCCTAAGCATGTTGCCTTAGGATAATTTCAAGTACTGAGTTCACAACTGGGATGGAGAGCCAAAGCAACAACGGGTCTTTAATACCTTACCTCTTGACATTTTTCATGTCTTGAGGCGAGTCCCTATGTCAGTGTTGCCTTACGGCAGTATTCGCTGCTTACGAGTATACAGCTTCATTATTTCTAACGTATATTGAGTGTTAAGTCATTTTAAGATAGTATGAGTTTATCAGATGTTTGTTGTTATAGCAGTTGTTGACCATTACTTGGAAGCGGCCCATAAAGATCGAATAACACCCAAGTACCCATTAACGGCTAGGTTAACATAAGCAACGGGAGTAGGAAAGCTTGCCTTAACTTCTCAACTTGCCCGGGATGGATGTATGAGCAAGTTTCCTTACACTCGTTGCCTCTGTTCCCTTGAAGTAAATAGGTACCTGAAGGTTAGTCAATTGTTTTCAATCCCTTCCTGAGAAATGGCCAAATGTTATAACAAACATCCGAGGAACTTACTCCCTCAAAATAATCTGTAATTAGAAGGAAGAGTTGGGAACGCCTCACACTCCAGGATGAGGACGTTCTATCTTTGGTAGCAGAACCTGGTCACCGTTTCCTTCCACAGGACTGCAACTAGCCTTGCCGGGTCCCTGGGGGAACATTGGCGATTATTGTTCTTGCTGGAAGAACAGTACGAGGCTGTGGCTATCAGATAAAAATAATCCATATGCGGCTGAGCATCTGTCTAATCAATCTAGGGCTTTCCGCAAAGGATAGGGCGCTATCGACTTTCTTTGGTAGATCTGGTTCGGTTCGGTTCTTATAGAAGGATGCTCTGGTTCAAATATTTTGCTGTCAGAACTGAAACTGTAGTCTACTTCTATCGAGAAAAGTGTTCAGATTAGTCTTCTAATAGGAAAAACAGCTGAAGGCTATTCTTAAAAGTTCCAGTTTATGTTTTCCATTAAGAACTATACTGGTTGGTTGAAAGCTTCCTCAGAATAACTTAGCGAGTTTTACGCCTTTTTCTGGAGAACGGCGCTGACTATGGGTTAAAAAAAAAAAGCCCAGCTCATAGGTATATGAGCGATAATTTCTAAAGGAATCTTCGTCTGTAGAGCTGCACAGCCTGTAGTCTGTTATAGAATTGCACAACCTGTAGCCTTCCTGGCCTGAAAGGCTTGCAGGAAACTGTAGCCTCTGGAAACCATGTGATGCTCATGGTTATGAAAGAAATTCGTGTGGCACCGTTGGTTCATGCAAGCAAGTGTAGGTCATGCATAGAACCTGCTCCTGGCGCAGAGACTGTTTCAGGAACGTGGTAGTCGTTGAGGTAACTTTGATGGCCGAATATTCAGGAGGTGTAGGGCACGTTTTCCCTCAAAACGGCCACATTCTTCATGCTGTACTTCTCGCAGCGTCCCCACCACGACCACTTCCGGCACACCTTCTGTTTCTCGAACCTGAAGCAACGAGTTTTCACCACGTTGAAGAACACGTTGCCCACCATGTCTGCGGCACCAGTGCCAGCCATCTTCAGACATGCTTTAAATCTGCCGAAGAAAATAAATTAAATAAGGAGAGGGCATACAGTCTAGCCTATTAACTAGGTGACCCAAAACTAGTGTGCTAACATTCAATGTGGGGAACAAACTATTCCACGTAATATTCTTAATACCACAAGAACCTATAAATATTAATACAATATATCGAAATGTGCTTAAGCCAGTTTACAAAATTACAGTGCCAAATCCTTATACCAATAATATTTTTTTATAACGAAAAAACTAACGAAGTAATCCTGAGTAATATAAGTGTGAATGGAGGGGAAAACGAAACTGACAACCCATCATGAAGTATAGTGCTCACAGGTGCAAAACTTTACATCAATTATTATACTGTGTGATAGAATAACACTACGGAGTAATTGTACAAATAATTACATAAATATGTATATACACGATTGATAAATTGATTTAATTCCGACAAATATCTGACTATGGTGGTGACCCATAAATATAAAAATATTGAAGTAATTTTGATGGAAAAGAAATACTAATTTCATTTGTGAAAGTCATTACAGTAGTAAACCATCTAGGATGTAACCATCAATGATACTCAGGTACCTAAACTTGTGAATATGTTAAACCCTCATTGAATACATAAAAATAAGATATAACAAAGACAAGCTAAAACTAGTTATCACAACTTTAGCACCACTAGGCCAGACTTCTATCATACCCAGCTTATCAGATAATTATCTGTACTAACATGATGGAAATTATAATAGTATAAAAATATGAAAACAATCGCCTCAACATAATGCAAGACATGCCGATAACTGTAATCAATTTTTATACAGATACTGCAACAAACTTAAGAATCTTTTAGGTTCTCGCTGTCTTAAAAATCACCATCTGTGAGGCAAAAGGCAGTATAGCGAGTGTTATCAGTGTTCTACAGCAAGTTAGTTAGTGGGAGTTAGGGCAACACCGCCAAAATCCTCGTTAATGAGTGGCCATCACGACACCACCGCCTCGTGCCGGTCGCGCACACAGGAAATTGAAACAACCAAAGAATAATACGGCGGTAGGATGAGGCAGAAGGGAGAGGGAGGGAGATAAAAGAAAAGAAGCGGGTGATGTTGACGGTGATCGGAGACAACGCCCGCCCCCTCACCACAACCCTCACTTCCCCTAACCGTCCACCTCCCTCTCCCACTCAGTCTCCAGACAGTAATCACCCTGAAAATATCACTCCTAAAGAGTTTTGTCCAGAACACTACTGCGAACCGAAAAAGTTTATCTCCAGAGTTTGATGGAGGTAGCATCCATCTCCACCTGACATCCACATTCCCTTCTGGGCGCTAGTAGTTCTCTCAAAAAGAGGTAAATATTTCTCCCTCTCTCAGTATTAACCATTTTAATCAAATCGTGAAATTCCCTGCGGTGGGGGGAGTTTTCCCCCCTTCGCGGTGACGAGGCTAAGCTGACGGCAGGTCCACTAATGCCACTAATTTGGCGGCGTCGCCCCGCTGGTAAAACTTTGACCCAGGAAACAAACCACCTCGCCGACCCTGGGTAAGAAACTACAGACCGGAAAACACAAAACATAAAAGCCACGTACAGAGAGTCTCTAAGAGATTATGATGTTGGATGGAGATGGCTCATCCTCACACTTTGTCTCTTCTGTACAAGATGGTTCTAACACCATTTTCCTTCAAGGGAAGTTCCTTGATTCCGGCGAGAGGCACTTGTTCTAAGGAATTGGACCTGTGCTCCCCTTCTTTGAATTAAAGCATAATGCCTTTTATTACCCCAGGCGCTTCCCCATGAATGTAATAATGCTAACACCGTTCATAACCTTACTTTACTTTACTGAAGGCATAATAATTCATTCGATGACCATATACGCTTATCAAATATTGATAATATTGTTTTAACGTTAAAAATTACAAATAATTGAAATGCCATTTTAACAAAATAACGTCGATTCACAAATTTATCATGGTCTTGGCGACTCTAGTATTTAAATTACCGCAAGGTCGGTTTTTTTTTTTTTAAGCCTTGGCCAACACTGGAAACTACCCGTTAGCATAGTTATAACGCCTTCTCCCCTCAACCTTCCCCTATTATAATTTGTATACAAGACCCGGGAATGTCTCTTTTATCGTCACACACAAGTCGCATAGGGCCCACCCTTGTATTATTACACCACGATTCTCTCCTCGTCTTGCATCAGTTACCACGATTACTCATACAAGTTATGACTCCACTTTGGAATACCCAAAACCCGAGTCCACTCCATCAGGAAATTAAGTGATGCGTGGTAGTGTGAATGGCACAATGATGAGGAGGAAGTGAAGTAGGCAGTCATAATGTCCACACCATTGCACTGGTGGAGCGGCCTGCAACGTTCTTCTCTCTCATGGGAGGGGGATGGTTGTGTGTGGGGGGGGGGAAGAAGAAGGGAAGGACCATTGTGTACAGCAGCCCAGCCTTTGTCCTCAGCAGGCCTCTCACTCACTCGCCCGACCCTTTGTTCACACACTCTTGTATACATTTTAATGTCAGGCTTTAAATTAGAACTCTACATCAGACCAAGAGATAATGTAGCCTTTCAGGTTTTAGGAATTCGAAAAGAAGCTAATAGTCTCAACCCCCGCATAACTATTTAACAGGAAGATATACGCTTAATACACTATTACATTAGTTTAAATTACAATGAACAATACAGTCTGTATTAAATGTATGACTGTGCTGTCTAAACTAACGTGAAGACTCCTACATACATTCTCCACTACCCCCTGTCTACCCCTCGCTTCTCCCGTATCTGTCACTATTCAACGTTCATCTTTCACACTTCCAGATCCAAGCCATTTTCACGTTTTTATTTTTTATATAATTCTACTTTTTTTTTACCCTTTTTTTTATTAACAATATTAAGATGAAAGGTACAAGTTGATGGGAGAATCTCGTCTGATCAATAGTTTGTCATTAGTATAAGCTAGCGGAAAAGTAGGTAAGAATATTCTTATGCAAGATGCAAAACACGGGGCGAGTTGAAAGATAGCTGCAGGTCTTTCGTGTTGTAATTAACACATTATCAGGAGCTTCCAATGTTGCAACATTGCAAGCTCCTGATGATTTGATTGCAAGACGAGAGGCCTAGAGCTCTATGTCAACTCCAAAAGTGGTTGTTTTGTATCTGGCATCGCTTGTTTGCGATTTTTTGTATTCTTTTGTAAATAAACACGGCATTAGTTGCAAATGCTGATTGAAGGAAGGCTTTTGTACTATCTGCTCTCCACCCCCCCAATTCCCTCTCTTGGCTTCGCTACTGATTGCATCGTTAAAAAGTTTAAAGATTTTGGAGAATTAGGGACTACAGATTGTAGCTTGGAGATCACAAATGTGTTAAGAAACTCTTATGCTAAATTGGACATAGTCAAATTAGCCGTCAGATATATAGATCACAACTGTTAAAAACTAATTGTTCACAACAGATGTTCGAACAAACTTTGAATATATATAATATATATATATATATATATATATATATATATATGTATATATAATGTATATATATATTACCTGGAGAGAGTTCCGGGGGTCAACGCCCCCGCGGCCCGGTCTGTGACCAGGCCTCCTGGTGGATCAGAGCCTGATCAACCAGGCTGTTGCTGCTGGCTGCACGCAAACCAACGTACGAGCCACAGCCCGGCTGGTCAGGAACCGACTTTAGGTGCTTGTCCAGTGCCAGCTTGAAGACTACCAGGGGTCTGTTGGAAATCCCCCTTATGTATGCTGTGAGGCAGTTGAACAGTCTCGGGCCTCTGACACTTATTGTATGGTCCCCTAACGTGCTAGTAACACCCCTGCTTTTCATTGGGGGGATGTTGCATCGTCTGCCAAGTCTTTTGCTTTCGTAGTGAGAGATTTTCGTGTGCAAGTTCGGTACTAGTCGCTCTAGGATTCTCCAGGTGTATATAATCATGTATCTCTACCGCCTGCGTTCCAGGGAATACAGTTTTAGGAACCTCAAGCGCTCCCAGTAATTGAGGCGTTTTATCTCCGTTATGCGGGCCGTGAAGGTTCTCTGTATATTTTCTAGGTCAGCAATTTCACCTGCCTTGAAAGGTGCTGTTAGTGTGCAGCAATATTCCAGCCTAGTTAGAACAAGTGACCTGAAGAGTGTCATCATGGGCTTGGCCTCCCTAGTTTTGAAGGTTCTCATTATCCATCCTGTCATTTTTCTAGCAGATTCGATTGATACAATGTTATGGTCCTTGAAGGCGAGATCCTCCGGCATGATCACTCCCAGGTCTTTGACGTTGGTGTTTCGCTCTATTTTGTGGCCAGAATTTGTTTTGTACTCTGATGAAGATTTAATTTCCTCGTGTTTACCATATCTGAGTAATTGAAATTTCTCATCGTTGAACTTCATATTGTTTTCTGCAGCCCACTGAAAGATTTGGTTGATGTCCGCCTGGAGCCTTGCAGTGTCTGCAATGGAAGACACTGTCATGCAGATTCGGGTGTCATCTGCAAAGGAAGACACGGTGCTGTGGCTGACATCCTTGTCTATGTCGGATATGAGGATGAGGAACAAGATGGGAGCGAGTACTGTGCCTTGTGGAACAGAGCTTTTCACCGTAGCTGCCTCGGACTTTACTCTGTTGACGACTACTCTCTGTGTTCTGTTAGTGAGGAAATTATAGATCCATCGAACGACTTTCCTTGTTATTCCTTTAGCACGCATTTTGTGCGCTATTACGCCATGGTCACACTTGTCGAAGGCTTTTGCAAAGTCTGTACATATTACATCTGCATTCTTTTTGTCTTCTAGTGCATTTAGGACCTTGTCGTAGTGATCCAATAGTTGAGACAGACAGGAGCGACCTGTTCTAAACCCATGTTGCCCTGGGTTGTGTGACTGATGGGTTTCTAGATGGGTGGTGATCTTGCTTCTTAGGACCCTTTCAAAGATTTTTATGATATGGGATGTTAGTGCTATCGGTCTGTAGTTCTTTGCTGTTGCTTTACTGCCCCCTTTGTGGAGTGGGGCTATGTCTGTTGTTTTTAGTAACTGTGGGACGACCCCCGTGTCCATGCTCCCTTTCCATAGAATGGAAAAGGCTCGTGATAGGGGCTTCTTGCAGTTCTTGATGAACACGGAGTTCCATGAGTCTGGCCCTGGGGCAGAGTGCATGGGCATGTCATTTATCGCCTGTTCGAAGTCATTTGGCGTCAGGATAACATCGGATAGGCTTCTGTTAACCAAATTCTGTGGCTCTCTCATAAAAAATTCATTTTGATCTTCGACTCTCAGTCTGGTTAGCGGCTTGCTAAAAACTGAGTCATATTGGGACTTGAGTAGCTCACTCATTTCCTTGCTGTCATCTGTGTAGGACCCATCTTGTTTAAGTAGGGGCCCAATACTGGACGTTGTTCTCGACTTTGATTTGGCATAGGAGAAGAAATACTTTGGGTTTCTTTCGATTTCATTTATGGCTTTTAGTTCTTCCCGCGATTCCTGACTCCTATAAGATTCCTTTAGCTTAAGTTCGATGCTTGCTATTTCTCTGACCAGTGTCTCCCTACGCATTTCAGATATATTGACCTAAATAAAATAGATATGAAGAAAAGTTCAAAAACATGATAAATAATGGTGAGCTCAATGAGGTAAAAAAGGTACGAAGAAATATTGAAAACACTTAAAATATCAAAGTTGCTTAACAAGGCGAAAAAAGCTACACGATAACATAAAACCATAAATGGAAAGTCACGAGGATAAAAGAATGTCTTGGAACACTCAACAGAAACAACATAAAGCGTCCATTATAAGCTGAGAGAAAACAAGAAATGCTGAAAGGATATTATAGTATTTTTTATTCGCAATGAGTAGTTGAATACTGAAAAAAAGGATCCAAAAGTGGCGATGTGTTTGTACAATTACTGGAACCCTAAAAATATCTATATATAAAAATGAACAGGCCATCACAATCAGAAGTGTTGCGGTGACCACAAATATATAAACAAATTCGTCACCAAACAGGCACCGAACAGAAGAAAAATAAGCTACTTTATATAATTAGCAGCTAATGCGGCATTTTACTGTGTCATTAGTTGCACATGTGTCGTTTTATTTAACATACTGTCGATAATTCTACCAACATTATTACAACTCATTCTCTAGATTCAAAGAACAGAGAACAAGAGGAGACATGATCACGACATAAATTACGAGGAATAGCTATGGTGGATAAGGTCATACTGTTTACCAGGGAAAAGAACATGATACAACATTAAGAGATATAAATAAGAGGAAAATTAACAGACGCGGGTCTAAATCATATGATGACCTGCCTAGTGGCTAATAGACATTCAAAACTCAGTCAGGTAATTACGGCAAGTAACACAAGCACGCGGAAGTAATGGGAGCAATCCTATTATCTGTCTCAGTGCTGGAGGCAACGATGTTGGCAGACGTAGGAGTGAGGACCTGATTAGCAGGTATAGGTCAGCAATAGAAATAATTAGAAGTAAGGGTGGGAACCCTCTCATATGTGGTATTTTGCCAAGGAGGGGAGTTGGAAGTGAATGGTTGTCCAGGGCAATTGGTGTCAATTGCTGGCTGGACAAATACTGTAAGGAAAATGCGGTAACATTCATTGACAACTGGGACCTCTTCTATGGCAGAAATGACATGTATGCTAGGGATGGGGTTCACTTATCTAGGTGTGGGGTGGGAGCACTGGCAACTGCAGTGGAGGGAGCAGTTAGGACTTTAAACTAGGAATAGTTAGTGGTATGGGTTTTGGCAGGAAAACAGTGAAGTCCCAGTGTAGTAATATTACGAGTTCTAGGGGAACTAGTAATAATAAGAACGAGATAGATATTGAAAAGCCAGGGACCTTGGGTGATAAAGACGGTAATAGGTTTAGTAGAAAAATAGAAATGAGCAGGAAGGGTAAAGAGAAAGGAGAGTCTTTCAATGTTTATTATGCTAATTGCCGTAGTGCTAGGAATAAGATGGACGAGTTGAGATTAGTTGCTAGTGTAGGTAACATTGATGTATTTGCCTTAACTGAGACGTGGTTTAATTCAAAAAGTCGGGACATGCCTGCGGAATGTCATATTCAGGGTTTTAAATTGTTCCAAGAAGATAGAAGTATTGGGAGGGGGGGTGGGGTGGCATTGTACGTCCGAGATCGCTTGAACTGTTGCATAAAAACGGGTATTAAGTCTGAAGTAACACATACAGAGTCTGTTTGGATAGAATTTTCAGAGGGGCATGAAAAACTGATTTTAGGAGTGATATACCGTCCCCCTAACTTAGATAGGGACCAAGGGAAACTACTATGGGAGGAAATTGTTAAGGCCACAAGGCACGATAATGTAGTAATTCTAGGAGACTTTAACTTTAGTCATGTTGATTGGAATTTCTTGACTGGGAATTTAGAATCGTACGACTTCTTAGAAGTATTTCAGGATTGTTTTTTGAAGCAGTTTGTGACAGAACCTACAAGGGGAAATAACCTGCTTGACTTAGTTATGGCAAACAATGAATCCCTTGTTAATAATTTAGAAATTTCAGAGGAACTGGGTGCTAGCGACCACAAATCAATTACATTTAGCATTGAATGGAAGTACGATAGTAGCGATAACTCAGTAACAGTCCCAGATTTTCGCTTAGCAGATTACGATGGGCTTAAAGAACACTTATCATCTGTTGACTGGGGTAACGAAGAGAGCTATCAATATGACAGTTTTCTGAACACTATACATGCTGCTCAAAGAGCGTTTATCCCATATAAAGAAATTAGATCAAATAGAAATGACCCAAAATGGATGAATAATAGGCTCAAATATCTACTAGGGCATAAGAAAGGAATTTATAGGCGTATCAAAAGAGGTGAGGGTCATCTTATGAATCAGTATATTGACATTAAGAGGGACATTAAAAAGGGGATAAGAAAAGCTAAAAGGGACTATGAAATTAAAGTTGCTAGGGATTCTAAAACTAACCCAAAAAGTTTTTTCCAGGTCTATAGAACAAAAGTTAGAGATAAGATAGGTCCCCTTAAAAATAACTATGGGCACCTTACTGACAATGAGAATGAAATGTGCTTGATTTTAAATAATTATTTTCTCTCAGTTTTTACACAGGAAGACACTAACAATATTCCAGTAATTAATTTTTACAGTGGGCTAGAAGAAGATAAATTATGTAACATCACAGTCACTAGTGAGATGGTTGTGAGGCAGATAGACAGACTGAAGCAAAATAAGTCGCCGGGTCCTGATGAGGTTTTTTCAAGGGTTCTTAAGGAATGCAAAATGGAACTCTGTGAACCATTAACTAATATTTTTAATTTATCTCTTCAAACAGGTGTAGTGTCTGATATGTGGAAGATGGCTAATGTAACTCCTATTTTTAAAACAGGGGACAAGTCGTTACCGTCAAATTACCGCCCAATAAGCCTGACCTCAATTGTAGGCAAATTACTAGAGTCAATTATAGCTGAGATTATAAGAAGCCATCTCGATAAGCATAGCTTGATTAATGATACTCAGCATGGATTCACAAGAGGCCGGTCTTGTCTAACTAATTTATTAACTTTCTTCAGTAAAGCTTTTGAGGCTGTTGACCACAATAAAGAATTTGATATTATTTACTTAGATTTTAGTAAGGCTTTTGATAGAGTTCCGCACCATAGACTGTTAAAGAAAGTGGCAGCCCATGGCATTGGGGGAAAAGTGCTCTCGTGGATCGAGTCATGGCTCACTGACAGGAAGCAGAGAGTGTCCATAAATGGGGTTAAATCCGAGTGGGGATCTGTAACAAGTGGCGTTCCACAGGGATCAGTCTTGGGCCCGTTGTTGTTTATAATATATATCAATGATCTTGATGAGGGAATTACTAGTGATATGAGCAAATTCGCCGATGACACAAAGATAGGTAGGATAATTGATTCAAACGTAGATGTTAGGGAACTTCAGGAGGACTTAAACAAACTCTATTCTTGGTCAGAAAAGTGGCAGATGCAGTTCAATGTAGATAAGTGCAAGGTTCTGAAGCTTGGGAGTGCCCATAACCCTAGTACTTATAAATTAAATGATGTAGAACTTAGCCATACAGATTGCGAAAAGGACTTGGGGGTTATGGTGAGCAGCAACCTTAAACCAAGACAGCAATGCCTAAGCGTACGTAATAAGGCAAATAGATTACTGGGATTTATATCAAGAAGTGTAAGCAACAGAAGTCCAGAGGTCATACTGCAGCTTTATACATCATTAGTAAGGCCTCACCTTGATTATGCAGCTCAGTTCTGGTCTCCGTATTACAAAATGGACATAAATTCGTTAGAAAACATTCAGCGTAGGATGACTAAATTAATACATAGCATCAGAAATCTTCCTTATGAAGAAAGATTGAAGACTCTTAAGTTACATTCACTTGTTAGACGAAGAATGAGGGGAGACCTGATCGAAGTGTATAAGTGGAAGATAGGTATTAATAAAGGGGATATTAATAAGGTCTTGAGGATGTCTCTCCAAGAGAGAACCCGCAGTAATGGATTTAAATTAGATAAGTTTAGATTTAGAAAGGACATAGGAAAGTATTGGTTTGGAAATAGGGTAGTTGATGAGTGGAACAGTCTACCTAGTTGGGTTATTGAGGCTAGGACTTTGGGTAGTTTCAAATCTAGGTTGGATAAGTACATGAGTGGGAAGGGTTGGATTTGAGTGGGACTTTCACATCAGAGCTTATTTCTTGGGTAGCATTGAAAATTGGGTTGGGTAAATGTTTTGTTAGTGGGATGAATTGTAAAGGACCTGCCTAGTATGGGCCAGCAGGCCTCCTGCAGTGTTCCTCCTTTCTTATGTTCTTATGTTCTTATGTAAGTAATCCAGGTGATTCGTATCCACAGCTCACAAGTCACTCATACACTACCCACCAAAAATATCTGACAAACTTGCTCATAATTCCATGTTAGATTTGGGAGAGCAAAAGATAGCTCACCTCAAATTTTTGTAAGATCCAGGTTCTTTACTTGCCTTTTAAGTTGCAAAGACAGTAATTAATCCCAAGAAACTTGTGAAGGAAATATCTTCACCTCACCAACACCTCGCAAAACACACGCATACTCACGTCGCCTTAGTTAGTCTGCTATTCAAAACGGAGCCGACCGTCGGTGAGGGTACCACAGCGGGGTGGCGAGAGAGCATCTTTCATATGGTAATGTTACGACCCATAGCGTCACTGTGGAAGAAGGGAGGTAGGGTATGTGGAAGAGGAAGAGTGGAGAGGGAGTGTGTGGAAGAGGGGAGGATAGATTGTGGATGGGAAGGTTATGTCCGTGTGAAATGAAGAGGGAAATGTATGAGGAAAACGGAAAGGAGGGAGAAAAGATGTGTGGGAGAATGGCTGGGAAGGTGTCTGTGGAAGAGGATAGAAGGGACAGTGATTTTGGAAGAGGAATGTGGAGCCTATCACGACATGACATTTGTATTAAGCGTCTTCCCAAACTGGATAACCTTTAGCACAAGCCAGTCCCATTCTGGTCCGCACTGACCCAGAAATCTCGCTACATTCATGCGACTGTCAGTAGATTCGTTCCGCCGCGAAGCTGTTATCATACAGTACAAAAATTCTTTAATGTCATAATAGTCTTAGCTGAGTTAGCAAGCAGCGGCACTGCATATTTATCTCCAGCATGTAGGGAGTGGGGTGGCGGCGGCCTAGGAGAGCAGGTCAGTTAGGGCAGGAAGAGAAATGATGGTTGCTACGCGGTTATTTGAGGTCGTTTATTTAGCCTGCCAGTTATCGTGTTCACAGCTGACCGCCCACACGGCCTCTGCGATTTGTGTGAATCTCGCCCCACCGCCGCTGGTTTTACTGTCCTCACTGATGATAACGTGATTGTCCCGCACGCACCATTACCATTATATATGTAACTAACTGAAAACATTTGTGGTCTAACGCCACACTGGAAAGACTGCGTGTTTTCATCAGAATGAAGTATCTCCTGATAAACAATGTAAATACAGTATAACAATATCAAGCACACTTGTAATCATCGAAACTTGCTGACGAAGATCTTTAGGCACAATTGAACACATTCAGAAATCAATGATCGAGATAAGTCATACAGATAGCAGTTGTGAGGGAGGCTGAATGGTGTCAGGGAGATAAGAGTCAAATTAACATAAGAAGGTTCACAACCTTCCCTTGCGACCATGACCCATTAAATTTAGAATAATTTATGCAGCTCACTAAAAATCAACACCAATTTAATGAACTATATAGCGATTTAACCCTCGAGTAATGGGAGCACAACCCCCAAGAGAAGAGATATGATCACGACATACATAGTAAACGGACTGACTGACTAGAGAACAAAACGAGAGGAAACAAAGCTAAATACCCAAGTGACCGAAGATATAATCTGGCAAAATTTTTACCAGTGTAAAAATCCTCTAAATAAAATGCTATTAGTTTATGTGGACACCATCACTTGGTAAAGTCGTGGGAATTAGAGATGATGAAATAACAGGAATACGAACCCAGAAAGAAAACTGTAGGATTAAATGCAACATTGCAATAGAATAAACGGGAAATAAACAGACGTGTATTTTACCCGACATTCAAGCCGTTACAATACCAGATTAATTACTTTTAACACCCTGAATACATCAAGAAAAACTCTGAAGACTGGTATCCGAGCTGACAGGCAAGTGCTATGTGAAAAAGTTGGGTGAACTTTACTTGCAGACAACGAAAGAAGGCAGCTTAAAAGGAGATACGATCACGACATACAAAATACTCCGAAGCATTTAATGGGTAGATAAGAGAGACCGAAAAGGGAGGAGAAAGATGGACCAAAACAGGGAGGCACTAGTGAAATATAAATACCAAGATGAACCAAGCACATTGAAAAATACTTCTTACATGCTAGCTAGCGACACAGTAAGAGGCTTGCTCCATACAAATTAAAAAGCATATATGACAGAGCTAAACTACGGCAGTCAATATCTACCAATTACTCACATATCCCAGTGGGCTCTGGTTGTATTATTATGAAGGGACTGATGCCAAAGTTAAATTGTGGTCACCTCATCAGGGAGGCACGCCACCACAATCTTGATCACGTCAGTGTAATATCGCTCAACATTTATTCTGCTATAAAGGTGTACCACCACCAAGTCTAATGTTTCTGTATTGTCCCATTATTTGTCAAATTATGCGAATCACGCAAGGCGAATATTTCATTCATGAAAGAAGTTGTTGGAAATAGAGAGTGAATGTGCAACCCCTACCTTAGAGAAGCCCCCAGCTGTCTCCTCAGACGCCTGGCCACTCTAGGACACTTATCCTAATTTATCCCTTTGAGTGTGTTGTGAATAGACCAGCCATGGGTAGCATACGGGGTTACAAAACCTCCCACCAAGCATAGTGTTGGGTTACAGCATCGGGTCAATTTGTTATACTCCATGCATATATTTACACAAGTCTTTGTCCTAACTATCCAACCCGAGGATACAGTCGTGTTTGAGAGATGTGTAGGAATTTCGTATTATATATATATATATATATATATATATATATATATATATATATATATATATATATATATATATATATATATATATATATATATATATATATATATATATATATATATATATATATATATATTTGAAATAATCGTAATAAAGTCATCCCACTAAGATTTAGTCATGGACTCGAACGCGGTAAACCAAAACGCAAGTCAGTAACGCTGATGACTACACTTGAGGTGCTGAGGCCGGTTGTCCACCTCAATTCCTCAGCCTTCTGAATTATACCTTTAGTAACCCCACAGTCTTCTAATTTCTAATTCTTTGCATAACATTCACATCACACATTATTTTTAATATTACATCTCCAAAAAGAACTGTCTACACATCCCCTACCCTTCCTAACTTATTGTCTTACCCCTAACTCCAATAATAACTCAAACATACCCTTAATCCGGTATACTCAACAATCTCTTATAATTCTTACACTCTCTCTTCTCCCCTTTCCATTATACAAAGAAACTATGCATGCTGTCTGTCAATCCTTAGATACCCTAACTTTTTTCCCTCCAAATATTGAACAAATATACCAGCTTAATACCATTTATCTCAGGTGCTTCACCCCACGATCCCAGGAAGTGAAGAAGAGGTTCAGTTCCTTGGATCAAGAGCTCCTTTGCTGTAGCAAAGCCCCCCTTATCTATGAAGCTGCCCATTCTGCGTTAACTGCAAAATTTAACTATGAATAACTTATTAAATGACTAATATTTGCCGTACTGAGAATATATCTCTCTCTCTTACCAGTTGTGGTAAGAGAGAGAGAGAGAGAGAGAGAGAGAGAGAGAGAGAGAGAGAGAGAGAGAGAGAGAGAGAGAGAGAGAGAGAGAGAGAGAGAGAGAGAGAGGGAGAGACTACTCCTTCATTTTACACCGCCAGCCGGTTTTTCTGTGCCCCCCCCCCTAATTTTCCTCTATATATAACTTATGTAAAACAATGCAATCGCTACAATTAAACAAATGGAAAGAAGTAAAATGAGGGCGAATTAAGTCCCGATATTTATTGAACATAAAGTGACACCAATGCTTTTGATTGCTCATACTACCCAATTATGTCGGTAATCACATACTCCAGAACATAGCAAGGCATGTATATTGCATGGCCGTGACATGCTGAGCTGGCAATGCTGAACAAAGTGCAAGCTACAGCTGAAATCGAGTTGGCAACACAAGTCATTTGCTATTTTTTCTGACCCATAACTAAAGTAAACCAGCGCTTCATACTGTTCTAGATAACTTCTCTTTCCACTAAGACGCTTTGCATCTTTCCTGTAACGTTCTTTACCTTTTTTTATTACAGATACTCAGTTTTCTTATTTTTTTTTCCAGAGACCTAAAAACATTGAAGCCTAAGATGTTTAACCAGCAGCCAAAAAAAAAAATACTAATTGTCTGTTTCGTAAAAATATTCTAGTTTGTAGATATATACATACATATACATTATATATATATATATATATATATATATATATAATGTTATAATTAAAAATTTTAAAGGGGGTGGATTGGTAAGCCAGCGGGAGGCCTCGGTCAGATGACCAAAATTGGCGGGTCATCATATGACTAAATGACTAAGACCAGCGTCAGGAAACGCTTGTCCTGTTTCCTGACAAACCTTACCTAACCTAACCAATTTAAATTCGAAAATAATATAAAACCACTTAACTAAAACAGCTGTACTACATCTCAACTGCTTCGAAAATCAGTGAAGAATTTGTGGATTTTTTTTCTCCAGCAAAGCAACCGTTTATTCCATCGGGAATAAGTAAAATGTCTATATGCAGTGGCATTTGTTTCTTTTTCATTACTTTCAACATCAAACCGTCGACATTTAAGGATACCTTAGCTGAATGGCAGCCACTATATAATACCGTCGCTTCTATGATAAGGCTATAAATATTATCTCAAGTCATCCACAGCCTATTATAATAGTTAAGTAACAATGTCGTTAAGAACATTAACATTTGTAATATCAAGTTGTAAATAAAAGTTCAAGGAGTCGAGATTTATTTTTTATGGCAATCTGTATTTATGAATCCCATTATAGTATATATATTCTCAGAAGATCTTACAACGGCTTTGGTCTACTTTTCCTTTGTTCTATAATTTCCAAATACAATAAGTTATCTGAATGATTATACATTCTGCTTAGGGCCTTCCAGTAAGCCATTTGCACTTCTATTCACTATATTTTTCAGGGTGTGCCACTCTTTCCCTTGCAAACCCGTGCGCGTGGCAACAAAGGGCCAGGGGGACCAGATAATTACCAACAACCGAGGCCTGATTTCTCCCGAGGCCTTCACTGCCTCCCCTTCTGAAGCAGCTCCTCTAACGATCGTCTCGCCCCACAATAAGCTACACGCCACACGCGCCTAAGTTGAACCACAGGCCTACCTACAAAAAAAAGAAAATCCTACATAGCCTAATTCTGAAAGTTGAGTCATGTACTTTAGTCCAGTAAAACACAATGTCAGTCATATCCAACTACACTACTTTTGTAGGGTTTAGCTTTGGAAGAAAATGTTCAAGAAAGGATAAAATGTCAGGTTTCATGGAGGCAAAAGAAAAGTTTGGGAAGAGTTAAGAGGAGGCCTTTCTCGTGGACGCGTCACCCTCCCAAGATTTATTACTACTAACTTGTGGACGACGGGTAATGTGAGGGAGAACTCCATAAAAGTATAATTTTATGCGAATAAAATGAGTCGAGGATAAGAGTAAGAAGTACTCGGAATTTAAGAATGCATAAAGATTAATTTACATAAATATTATTTAGTGTCAAGGGGAATAAAAAACTATTTTACTGTGTGGAAATGAAAAGGTTTGCCAGTAAGGAGACCGAAATCTGAAGACTCCAGACCCTTACGCAGTTAATGAAGAGGAATTCACGAGGGAGGGAGCTATTTGGGCTACTGTAAAAGGTATTTAAGTAGTTAGATCAATATTACCTAACAGGGGAAAACCGGCAAACATATTTCAATATCCGTTCTTTTCTTCCTTCTGATACCGTATTATTAGCTATATACTTCTAAGGAAACATCATTTTTTTTTTTAGTATAATCGCATTTTACGGCTACTCTTATACACAACATTTTAATAAACTCTGAAAAGCAAGTTTTCTTGTCATTGTAGGGGAAAAATGTGCGAAAGAACGTGGCTACGGTTCTTGGCTCGCCTGCAAGACACCGTAACGGAGTGAACCTGATCCTGGCGCCAAAAACCCCAGACAGTGTCGTACCACCTTCCGTCCACCAATCACAACCTTACTTTAAATTTGCACTCTTTTGTCTAACCAATCGCAAAGCCATCCTTCAGAGAAGTTACGGAACCAATCGCAGTGATTATGAGAAGGGTGTGTGAGGCGGCAGCCAATCAGAACACTGAAGGTCGGAGGAGGCCCAATCAGATGCTGGTGAGTGGCGGCACACCTTCTGTGGCTCATTCGACGTCCCACCTGACCTGCGTCTCTGCATTAAAAAGCATTAAAAAAAAAAACTTACCTACCTTGAGTAGCCAGCTCGTAAAAAATACAACGTAGCCACACGAACACTGCCTTCAACTATGTAATTTGTCAGGCAAATATAACTGTTTTGTGTGGATACGTGTAATCAGCGAGATTCAATCAAGCTTCCATGAAATGGGCCAGACTAGGGTAAACACCAAAAATACTTTAGCTTTTTCCACGTCTACTAGCCTGCATGCCATGAAACAAAATACAGGGTTTAGTGGCTATTACTGCTTCCGTACGCATGCCATTTTGTAAGAGGAAGTCATTTATAATCTTATAACTAGATAAAAATTAGGTTAAAATAAAGGATGTTATTTTTGTTTACCTGTTTGCTCAAGTCTTATTAACACTATTGGGAAATAGACCTATTATGATATGATTTGATTACTTTGTAACACACCCAGTGCACACATTTTAACTTAGTACAGCGATTGAAATGCATGTACACAGGCATCATAAATTAGTTAATGTAGGTCGATTACTGTACTGCGGCGGTCTACATTCTCCTTACAATATATCATAATGCCCCATTTCTATTGTTCTTCAAATATTCTTTCCATGAATATATAAATCAAAGAATATCATCTAAGGAGACCGGGACATCCTGATCTTGACTTGGGATGCAAACTGCATATTTTTATTTTTTCTCGCCAAGGGTTGCAAATTATATATCTTCGACTTCTCGCCAAATTTAAGTAATGTTTTTCCTTAGTCAATCTCTATTTTAGCAGCACAAAAGAAAACTGAAGTAAAATTAAGTACATCTGTATGATTCTTTTCTCAGCACACTGATCCAGGTCCTTTCTTTTAGACATTATCATAAAATCTGTCCCTGATAGTTATATGTAACTCCTCAACATTAGTTGATAGCTGTGTGTAGGTACTCACCTAGTTGTGGTTGCAGGGGTCGAGTCATAGCTCCTGGCCCCGCCTCTTCACTGGTCGCTACTGGTCCTCAACATTAATTGATAGCTGTGTATAGGTCAACATTAGTTAGTTAATAGCTGTGTGAAGGTCCTCAACATTAGTTGACAGTTGTGTGTAAGTCCTCAATATTAGTTGACAGTTGTGTTTAAGTCCTCAACATTAGGTGTTAGTTTGTGTAGGTCCTCAACATTAGTTGATAGCTGTGTGTACGTCCTAAACATTAGTTGATAGTTGTGTGTAGGTTCTCAACATTAGTTGACAGTTGTGTATAAGTCCTCAACATCAGTTGACAGTTGTGTGTAGGTTCTCAACATTAGTTAGTAGTTGTTACGAAGTCCTCACAATTTCCCAAGTGAATTATCGCATGTTAAGTCTTGGCTTTGAGGTCATGTCATACGAGAGCCTCGTCCAATTCATCCTCCATTGAATGCTAAGATATTCTCCAACTACGAAAGCAAATGGATCTTGTGTCCCCATGTAGTCTGCTTCTATTAATATATTATGTAGCGTAAAGCCTCCCGACAGTAAACTACATGTTTTCTTTAAGCTATTAAAGGGCTGTTACACAGGTAGGTGTAGGTGTGTGTGTATATATATATATATATATATATATATATATATATATATATATATATATATATATATATTTTATATATATATATATATATATATATATATATATATATATATGTCGTGCCGAATATGTAAAACTGGTCAATTAGCAAGAACTCATTTAAAATTAAGTCCTTTCAGAAATTTTCTCTTATACGTTTAAATATATATTTTTTTCATTAATGTTAATGTAAAAATTTTTAATTTTGCAACAAAAGAATCTTAGAAAACTCACCTAACCTTATTATAACAAGAGCAATTTATTTTAGCCTAACCCAACTAAATATATTTTAAATATGTTTACAATAATTTAGTACTAAACAAACACAATCAAATATATTTTTTTTTGTTAGGTTCAAAATGATTTTGGCGAAATTATTGCATACACAAATTTTCAATTGTCCTATATGGCAAGATGAGCGTTGCTATTTAAGCCAAGATCGCAATTTCTGCCTATTCGGCACATTATATATATATATATATATATATATATATATATATATATATATATATATATATATATATATATATATATATATATATAAAGGATAACGTATTCTTTCTTGTAATCAGTAGGTAATTACAGCCTTAATAACCCTTAAGCAATCAATAAGCCTCTTTCAACTAATTTAACTATGGACTTAATAAAAAAATTTAAATTATGAGGATAAGAGAGGCAAGAGGTATGTCCCAGTTAATCTTCACTGCACTGATGTGATCCCTGACGTATTTTAATCACTCTTCCTTGCACTCTAATATAATGCAGCGTCACACACTTTGTTCTGTACTAGTTTCAATATCTTGCATATTGTTTATATAAGATCATGTTACACAGGAGAAAATGACATTCAGCTACGTTACGTTTTGCTATGTTGTGCAATTAATTTAAAACGTACTCTCAGAGTAAATTTGATTATATAATTATGAAAATTTGTTTTACGAAATATGACGTCAATTATATTATTTATACGCATACTGTACCTAGAATTTCAAATATACAAAAAACTACTGCAAATCGTTGAAATACGAAGGAAAAAAACCCTGGACTTCCCTGCAGGGCCCCAGGCTGCTCTCCCGACACCATGTATGAATATTCCATAATGACTGCTGATGCCGCTCGCTCCGTGCTAACTCAATCTACATGGACGAGGTGCAGGAGCTCCATTACACTACCTCTGACTTGTTTCATTATGTGTCTTGTAACATTTCACTTTATTATTACTGTTACATTCGTGGGGGAGCGCCAAATCCGCAGGGGTCATACAGCCCCTGAGGGAATGGACGGCAATTAGGTTAGATCCAAAGAAGGAGAGGTCAGGTAAAGTTCCTTGGATCAAAAGCCCCCCTCACCGATGTCAAGGAACCTCTTTATGGGGATTTCACTCCTACGTTTGTGGAGTATCTCTAAGGAACAGAAACTAACACAAAACAAAACAAAAAATAAAAGAAAGCTTAACGAAACTAATAAAAAATGAAAACTAATCCATAAACACATTCAAAATTAATCCATAAACACATTTAAAACAAGAGCAGCTATACGAGACATAATACAATTAACACTCCGTAACCAACATGTGGCCGCGGCGCTAATAATCAGGTTGAGTGCCCCAGCCTGGCCACTGTGGCCACACTTCTGCATATCGGTGTTCAGGAAACATTTACTAAGCGGATGCAGATAACTGTGGCTCCACCCTCTCGCTAACTCACCAGATACCACACTAATCCCTCACACACCCTACCTATCACCTCCCTGCCACTCGCAAACATCTAACTGAGCATCAAACCGACGTATCCCAATGGTATTTTTTTCCTTCAAAATTATTATATATGATTATATCATGGGAACAAAAGCTGTTTTCCTGCAAGATTCCATAACACAGTATAAATTTATAAGACGAGAAAAGGACCTAAGTGGTAAGCATAACACAAGGAATATCACAGGTTACGCACATCAACCTAATAACCAGGGTTATGTATGAACATCTTACACGTTAAACACTGCATTCAGGTTTGTGACCAAAGTCCTGAAACTTTTGTGTAACGTATGACGCGTAAACATATCCAGAACTATAAAAAGTCCAGAGACTCCTGGAGCTAAACAGCCTACAAAGAAACTTTAAAGGAGCTAAACTTTAATATTAAAAGTACATCACTAGGGTAAAATGTTAGAAAGGAAGGGCAGGCTCAAGAGGGCATAATGAAAGTTAAATACGAAAAAATAATCATAAGGATGTCAAATAGTACTTCTTCAGTTTCAGGGATGTTAGGAAGGACGACCGGGATGAGAAAGTGGTAAAACATTCAATACACAATTTTAAGAATAGGTATGGTTAGTTCCATTAGTGACTTCATGAGTGAGAGGCAAGGTCAGGGAGAAGAATCGATCCCAGTAGTCAAATCTAAGGAAATAAAACTAGGAGTACGTGAAGTATTGAAATCTGTCAGCCTAAGTGTGTGTGTGGATGGCAGGGGTGGAAAGGGGAGGGGTTGCAATGAAAAACTGAGAGTACTTATAATACTTACATAAAAGTCAACTTATAGGCTACAAATTATTATTATTATAATCAAGGGGGAAGCGCTAAACCCGGAGGATTATACAGCGCCTGGGGGGGATGTTGAAGGCATTCAGGCTTAATTCGGGGAACTGGAGCACAGATCTAATTCCCTAAATCAAGAGCCCCTCACCAACATCAAGGAACCTTCCTTGAGGGGTATAGGCTACAAAGCCATTCTCATTGGACTAAAAGAAATTGTAATGATGACAGAGGCAACGAGAATCCCTATCTAGGGAAAAAGAATCAACCCCCCATCCCTAGCTAATGATACACCACCAACACTGCAGCTGCTCCGACAATTTGGCACCGTCACTAGCAATGTAAAGAGGAAATTTTCGAATACCGATTATCTAAGCATTTTTAACATTGTAGTCGGGACTCATAACGCATTATAATCATGGACATGAAAGATTTTTTTTTTACAATTAAGCAAAATGAGCAAAGTCCCTGAGAGTGAACATTACTGGGGAAGCGATCATCAACCTTAGAACATTATCATTATAAATAGTTTAAGCTGCATATATTCCACGTAACCTAGAAAAACTAACACCAGCTCCATAACCAAACTTTGCTGTCTATACCATCATTGTACTAACCTGTCCACTGATTATCACAAAACTGATTATCACAATAACTTAGCTGAAACTAAAGATGACAATTTAAGATGAAAACTAGACGTTTCCGTCCGCTGTGAACCATTATAAATAACCAAGGACAGACCGGAACGTTGTACAATTTTAATTTCAAAATTTGTGGACACAGCTTTTAGCTAGGTCAGACCGAGGTAAACCAAACAAACGCAAGGCCGCAGGGGTAGCAATTCCTTGCCAAATGTCAGGTGGCACGCTGAGAGTAGAGAAGCAATGCGAGTGGAGTGTCAAGTACATATTCCAATTCTGGCCTAAAGTAATCTGAATAACTAATGAAATAAATCATCCATACACCTAAAAGTTGTTTGGAAGTTAGCCATTGTAGAATACCAGTTCCTATTTCATTTATATTCATTCTTTTAATGACGCTTACATCTCTGCCTGAGACTTTTTTTTAGGTTCATGCGATCTGCCCCCTCCCCCCTTTCCCCATTTCCATTCATTTTCAGATGCACTCTTTCTAATATGCTCTACCGTAGTAAATCTATTTGAACCTAATCTTGCAAAGCCTAGTCTAAAGAATCTTCATCAATTTCAGCCACATTTCCCATTATGCGGTCGACTGAAACATTCTTCTATAAATATATATAAAAAATATAGTGACTCAGAATAAGTGACGTACACATTTAAATAACTAAAAGGCTGACTCTGGTCCACACATTCAAGTTTTGTGACTAGTTTCACCGTGTGGTGTCTCCCAGACGAGCCAGCCACACCACCAGTCTTAGTGACCTTGGGAGTCCAGCCCACCACATCCACTACATTTTTAGAATCCAGACTTCCTTAATACAATGATACGTGGAATCTAAAGAATTTTGTCAGATTTGAATAACAGTAACAATTAATATTCTTTTTAATAAAACATATACATATACATTTTGTTTGTTTAATACTCAAAATGACCAATAGCAATTCATTATTGTATACATCTAGTAAACCTGTAAATGCAGTCAACTCCTACTAGATTATCCACATACGTTCTCTTAAACATTTCGCCTGTCCACATACACAAAAACGGAATGGGAGAGAGAGAGGCATACGTGCATGCACACACAAAAGCATAGAGTAGTAGGGGGTTGACCTATGACCTGGTAATTTTCAAGCAAACATTACCATGGGATCCCAGACGCCTTAAAAAAACTAATGATTATATGCGTTTGGCAAGCATCAGGCCATATGCTGGAAAGACTGCAATTCATTTCAAATGTAATTACCTATTTGTAGCTACAAGAGCACAGCTATGATCCTGGTGTCTCGTCTTCGGCAATTAATTATCATAATGTTTAAACTTCCTAATGATCGTAGCACTTAATACCTCATCTTTTAATAAATTCTATTGCTCCACCACTAAAATGTTTTTAGATCTCTCAGACAGTACATTATTACCCTCACTCACCTTGGCCTAAATCAAGAGCCCACCAACCCTTCCCCTCGATCTTAGCCTATCTATTTTAACTTTTTTCCTAGCTAGCTAACACTACATCCTTTTTCCAAACCTGCCCAACCCCACACCCTAACTCTAAATCTTCTGAGTAATTTTTGGAAATTCTAACTCGGCCGGCATTTCCATATCTTGTGAATCTGACCTTACACTACGTTTAAGTACTAACCAAATAAGTGCTTAACTTTACAAACCAACTTATTCACCATTGTCGTCTTGTACTGACGACCTAATACTGCGTCTAAGAAATAATATAATGGAAAGGTAAAAAAAATAGTTTCCCGGAAGGCTTTCACTATTGGGTACTGCATCTGAAATTTTAATAAATATTACACAATCAATGATTTAGTCTAGTGTAAAACAAAAGCTGAATATTCTTCCCTACCTTCTCTATGAAGGATTTACTATTATACTAACCTCTCATCGCAGGCGCAGTGGTTTATAGTACCGATGCTCCAGTTCATGAGGCTATATTTATTCTCGAAGGAGCCAATATAATAGGGACAGTGTAGGTCATGCTGACGACAACACTTGTCTGCCCCAGAGGAGCCTCCCAGTTCTCCATATACAGAAGCGCTGTAGCCGGCGCCGCACCACTTGGTCGACGGAAAGAATCGCATGTGTTCCAAAACTGCCCGTCGCGACCTGATTACAAGACACACACATGCTACTTACCCATGTCCTTACCGCGCCCTCTTGCAAACACGCCACGGTCACCCTTCACCTCGCATCAACCCTCAGAGCACCAAGTGCCACAGAGAAACCATCAAACCACAAGAGACATCTGTGGAGCGTATCGAATGAACAAACCTAAAAACTCAGTCCTCGAGGAGCAAACCATCTTCCACTTACCTTTCATCACAGATGCAGTGGGAGGCGGTGGTAAGATGAGAGTTGTAGATGCCGAATTTGGTTTGCAGTCCTCCGATGTTAAGAGGGCAGCGGTCGTGCTTGCGGCAGCAGGCATCAGCATTGACAAAGCCATCAAGGTCCTTGTAAGAGTTTGCCAGGTCGTCATTACCACACCACTTGGTCCCCGGCAAGATGAGCAGCTCGTTCAAAATCCATCGCTTGCGCCTGCGTCAACACCACCGTCATCCAACTTTTCACCCCATTTGTTTACGTATTTATTTTCATATCCTAAACATGACAAATGTTCAACAAAGCCCACTAGCAGTATCTTCCTTTCGCCGGGATAGTTGTCACCACAATTAACAACTGCCACAGGAAACTCAACCGCCCAGATTTGCCGCAATTCACTTAAATACCAATTGACATAACTAGTATGTGACACAAAAGTGTTGGTTTTCATCTTCCTTACACACACACACATATATATATATATATATATATATATATATATATATATATATATATATATATATATATATATATATATATATATATCTGAAAGAATAGAGAAATTCCAAGCGCTTTCGTGACTACTCACATTATCAAGGAACATAGTTCCTATATATATATAAGTCACGAAAGCGCTTGGAATTTCTCTATTCTTTCAGAGAGAGAGGGGGAAGGGAGATTTACACAGCTGAATTTACAGGCTAAGAGATGTTATTCTACATGAACTCTTAGTCTGTTGTGGGATGCGACTCACAACAGTCGGCTTACACTCAGGTACCTATTTACTGTTAGGTAAACAGGGGCAATTGTTCGGCAATTGTTCGGGGATCGAACCACGGACCCCTCAGTATTTAAGCTGCAGCCGCTACTAACTACATAGGAACATCTCCATACACATTTTGGGGTTGTGTGGAGTGAAAATTTACGAGACTTGGAGGTAAATAAGTTTCCAGTAGGAATAACAGGATTGAAGAGTTCATGAAATGCGAACAAGAAAAAAAACTTTAAAAAGAGGAAATAAACTGCTATTAAAAATTAGTAAAAGTGAATTGCGGCAGAGTCCAGTAGTACACAAACTGGCGAATTTTAAATAAGCATGCAATTACTGAATGGAAATATAAGCATTGGTTGGAGTGGTCGAGAGTATGTTTGATGGATGCTCAAGTCTCGACTTACCTTTCAAAATGTTCGTCGCAAACTACTTATAACTTCTTCCGAAATCCCCCTACACCACCTTCCATTTACCTCAACCTTATCGTGATCCATTCTTCGAACACCCAAACCATCTCAACATTTATCCCGCTCCCTGAATAATACCTTTCATAAGATTGTTTAAGCAGTTACATGTTTGTAGCCACAGGAGGAAACTATGCTCGTGGTGTCCCCCTAAGCATTAGGCGTCATTTTTAAAGTTTGTAGCATATTGTATTGTTTCTTTATTAAATAACTATTTTAGTATATTACTTAACTGTCTACTTTTATATCAGTCACATATAATGGGTTTATTTCATATCATCTACTTAATCTTGTTTGTATTTTTTCTTCATCCTCAAAACTCTTATCTTGCAACATACGTCATTGTACGTCATCACTTTTACAAAAGGTTCAGATAATAAAGAATATCCATAGTACTGATGGTGTGTTTGTTGCCTTATCTCCCTCGAGTTGTTTCTTGAGTGATGATGCACACAAAAGGCCATCAAAACTTAAAGTTTGACTGTTTTTTGTTCCAGCCTCACAAACCTAGTTTATATTCCTTTATAATCTTCATATTACAATATGTTTTAAGTCACTGTCTAGTCACAATTTAGTTTATTAGGTTGTGATATATTTGTCAGGACACGGGTAAATTTCTCTTGATGCATTAATGATGATCCGCTCCGTGATTAACTGCTGGCTTACTAGTGCTGAATATTACTGATTAAACAACCGCTGGCTTGTCTAACATTCTGTATGCCCATGGTTAAGTATTCACTGTTTTTTACCAATGCCAGAGTTTCAACCTCTTAAAAACTAAGGACCACATTTCCGTGTCCAAGAATCTTTTTTTATTATTATCACTTGAGGGTCATGAAGGCTGCGTGTAACCTGTATACCAACAGCCAAGAATACTTTAATCCCTTAAATTGAAATTAGAATACTTTCTCAGTATATACACAGATACATATCTCTCGATGTATATAACCCTTCGTTAGTATATGTTCTTATCTTTGGTTAAAATTTCTGACGTTTAAATTTCAACATATATTTTGCATTTTAATTTTTTGTAGCATATGGGTTTTTATATTTTAAATCACTATCTCTAATGCACGTCCAATTCTGGTTTCGTTCCACTCTTCATACAGAGTAGTTTCCCCTCTAATGTTATGTCATCAGTGCATATTTATTAAATTTTGTTTCAGACGCAGGATATCTGGGTTCTTCTCGTTAGCTCTAGCCTAATTCCTGTAGAGCTTTATTGTTAGAGTGAGAGAAAGAGTGAGAGAGAGAGAGAGAGAGAGAGGGAGGTGACGGGGGGAACGAGTAATAAGATGCGAGGCTGAGCATGTGAGAGACCCCGACATAACACTAGAAAATATTTAAAAAAATCGTCCCAGTTTATCAGAATACGATGTTTCTGACAGATGGTTTCTACCTTTTATTTTTTTAATAGATAACAAAACGCATTAGCTTGAGAAAATGTGCGTTAATCTTTATAGCGGCTAAGTTTCCAGTGGAAGTTGTCTTTGTGGCGGCTACCAGACGCTCCAACATGACAGATGTAACGATGGACAGTACAAGCATACATGTATTACAGTTACAGCACATGCTACACTACTGTGACAACTACAGCACAGCATACACCGTACTGTAACTTCCGCACACACACACACTGGTGAGAACTACAATATAATCTTCACACACACTAATGTAATAAGTAGAGTACAAGTTATACATAGTACTCGGGCAACTAGAGTAGAGGATCAACATAGACACTTCTGTAACAGCTACAGTACAGGGTACACATACACTACATCTACACTACAAGCTACACACACATTAACAACTACAGTACATGGTACACACACACACACACACACGTGACAAATATGGTACAGGCTACTCGTAAACACTACTGTGACTACAGTATAGACTAGACATACTACTATGACAACTACAGTGCAGGCTACACACTACGATGACAGCTACAGTACAGTTTACACTATTATAACAACTACAGTACAATTTACATTATTATGACAGCTACAGTACAGTTTACACACACACTACTCTGGCATCTACATGACAGGCAACACACCCACTTACAACTAGTGTAGGCTACATATATTGAACATAAAAAGCCTTAAATAATACTGCTGAACAATGCCAACTATAAAGGCAAAACACTACTGTAAACAAGTGACACTACTCATTAAGCAGAATACATGTGTGCAACATAGGGCAGAATGCAAATAATTTCATTCACATACTTGGTGGATAATGCATCTGACAAATTAACAATTATCAACGGTTAATAAAATCAGATAAAGTAACTCAAAATAAGTTGATCAGTACCCAGTGTAAAGAGGAAATCAAGTTGATAAGCACTTAAGAGTTCTACAAGAATTACTACCGCTTGCTATAATTAAGGTCTTCGTGCAATAGCAAATGCAGAGGAAAACTATAAAAATAATAATTAAAAAAAGTACTCCTTGTCTATGAAGTATATAGATTAAGATCTACAGATTTAAATCAAATTAATCTAATCTATAAAATTATAAAAGAATAGGAAAATGTATATTTTTTTTCTGGCTGTGATTATTATATTCGTTAAAAGTACTAGACTGCTGGCTATGCCATGCAAACTACTTTAAGACAATATAAAAATATTTTTTGTCTAAATTCTTCAAAGTAATATAATCACTTAAGATTATCAAATCGCAGATTTAGCATTCATTTATTTAAATAAAGAAAATATTGTCTTTTAAGACAGAATGTTTACGAGTTCTTATATACATGATCAAAATAAATGAAAATGCATGCACTGTAATTCTAATATAAACAAGCAAGTGCCCTATTATCTAGGATAGCTAATGTATTCTTTTACAACAGCCGCACGCAAACTGTCTAGTTACAGCACCCAGCTATTACAACTTAGTTTTGTCTTGGATGTACAGGCATAATGCCGACAGGTATGGATATGAAGACACTATGCTGAACAAGCTTTTACTGGGACAATGATAAAGCTCTTCCTTGAGCGAAGTTTTGTATCACTTAAAGATTGTGTTCTAAGAGTCGTCCTGACCACAACCTGCTAACACTACAGATTCGAGAATCACCACAAGCCTACTGATGGAACTTCAAAGGCAAAAATTAGACACAACCTCGAGCACAAGCTCAAATGAAACCTCCAATACAAGTTCATAAATGGAACCTCAATAACAAGAGCAGAAACCTCAGCTATAGCTTCAAAGAATGTCTAGTTTAAGCTCAAAGATAACCAGTTGTAAGTTGAGAACCTCGGTTGTAAGCTCAAAGAACCTTTGCTGTAAGCTCAAAGACCTCAAGTGGTTTGACAAGTTCTACTGAAGGATAAAACGGGGATATGCGAGGCGAGAGTGTGGAGGCGTGAAGCAGCGGTAAGAACATCTCACATGACCAAGTCAGCCTTTGTGGTCGACGACCACAGCTACCGCTGCCATGGCCATGAATTTGTTAGGTTTACAGCCTGGCCACTGCACGTGGGTCATTCAAGACAATTCACCTAGCTCTCAAGTATACTTCAATCCCTAAATTAAGGATTCAAGTAAACTTTCAATGTATATACACAAATACACCTGTGTATATACACTGTTGCCATGGTCGTCGACGCACTTAAAACTAAGAGGCAACGTGCATGTCATACATTTTAAATATCAAGACATTTTGATAGGTATGAATCAAGAAGGTGATAGTACAGTACAGTAGTTCATTTTATGAGAATTACCTAGACAGAATTCCCAGGGAAAGTTTTATAAAGCAGAACAAGAACACCTTTTATACTGATCACACAGGAAATATTACTGTACTTTTCAAATGCATTTATCGCCTTGGTTTGCGGGAAAATCATGCACTTTATATTTATATATAGCATGAGATATGCACAGGTTGCAACGACTGTGGAGTAAGGTAATGTAAACTTACCTGGAGTGTGTCAGAGTGTGTTGGTTATGAGTAGACTTTTCCATCTGCCTCCTCGCCTTTACTGCCTTCCGTACCCTCCGGTGGTGAGCCTTGCACTATACATAAAGAAAATTACCCCAATGAATATATTTTTTTTTTTTTGGCCGAGAAAATCGTCCAGATATTCATTTATTGGCAAAAACAGCTCACCATAAATTAGGATAGAAGAAGAGTGAAGCGTGTGAGGTGATGATTACCTGTGAGCGGAGCTCCCTGAAGTGAGTGATGGGTCTCAGGTATTCTGGCAACTGACTCTCACTGTCCAAATGCACGAAGGTTACGTTGTGTAGCTCCCCAGACCATGAACCTTCACAAGGATAACATTTTATCATCTCATGTGCTCACTCACAGCATTATAGTACTACCAAATAAACTCACTCGAGGCAAGAAAAATCTACAAAATCATTTCTTGTCGTCACTTCACCACTTCTTTGCAAACTCACAAGTCTTGATAATATTACAAGTCTACCACTGAGTTTAACTAGAGAAACTAACGTTCGAGGTAAACAAACTATTACAATTTTCCAGCACCTCCTTTTCACAAATATCAGAAGCAGGGTAATATAAAAAAAATGCCGTGAGTGATCAGCAAAGTAAATAATAACACAGAAAAAAAGCAAAAATCTAACAAGTGACCGTCCATCTCGTCAATGAAAACCCTTAACATCATGCAAAATCTTATAATTTTCCAGTAACTTGTGAGACTAAAATGAACCTTTAAAGAACTATAGAAATATATTAGTTCCCGCACACCTCTTTAAGAATACTGTACAGCTGAATACTACAACACGCTCAAGAGTTTTGCAACATCGAACAAATATTACTTTTAATTCTGTTCTTAACACTTATAATCAATGATTATCTGTACAAATGTTAATATTATATATTCCTGTTTTGGATTTATTCTTAAAAGTTACTCCTATAGGCTTATTAAACTATCATGGGCAGTTCTAACGTGCACAGATAATTAAATGTAATAATGTAGAATTTGGAAATAATAATTTATAATTTAGTTATATAGTACATAACGTTAGAATAGCTTTAATGGCGTGGTTTTCATAGGCAGGATTCCAATCTCAAGATAAGGTTTTTTGAATGAATGACATCAAAATTTCGTCGTACAAGCATGTCACATACCAGCAGGTATGTTTCTGGCAGTCTCCACGTCATCCTTGAAGGTATCCAAGAAGAGGCTTACTTCAGTGGGGTCAGATGTAATTTCACAGTCTCTGAGCGACAGGCCGTCCACACTTGTGCTGTCAGTCACTTCTCCAACCATGATTAATGTCAGCAAGTGACGATGGTGGCTCACCTGCCTTAAGACCAACCCACTGTGGAGGACATAACATTATTATTATTATTATTACGAAGTAGTTTTGCAGGGCTAGAATATAAGGGACACTAAAGGAAGTAATACTGAGGATAGTCAAGGAGAGGTTCTTGAGATATCGAGATGTGTAAATTTAAGTGGATGAACAACTAGGAGGATACAATGGTCTAGAGTCTAGATGGAGGATCGAGCCTACAACATTCCTTGCCTGAATGAGGCCCACGGGTTTGTTAGGCGCTCCATATATATCAGGTATTAACATTATCAGTACTGTACATATTAAAAATAAGGCTGAAATGTTAAGAAAAATAAATTTACAAAATATGAAGAGGTGCAAAAGTTTAGTAAACTGTGCTATAGTAGGCATGTATATATATATATATATATATTATATATATATATATATATATATATATATATATATATATATATATATATATATATATATATATATATATATATATATATACACACACACCTTGAGAAGAATGAAGTATATCTAATCATTATTTAATTGTAGACAATAATAAAAAAAAAGTGGAAATAGAATAAAAGGAAATGAAAAATACAAGAGGAAGATGGAATACGAGGAAAACGGCGGAAGTGGATGTCAATAAGTGGTTTAAACAGAATGAAAAGTTCACTTAGGAAGTTTGCAATGAAGATGTAGAATAGATGCAAGTTGATTTAAAATTGTAGCTTAATTATGTGAAGGTTCGTATTTACAGAAGTGTAGATGTAGAGGGGAAAGATAATTAATTGATGGTTGATGATGATAGTGGCAAAGTAAAAACAAAGTTGGCATATGTAAGTGTTTTACAATTATAAAATTATACAATCCAATATATAAGAAAGAAAAGATAAGAGTAAAAAGGTGAACAGGCGCCAATGAAGAGAAAATGAAAAAATATATGAAGCATTTTATGGACTTGAAAACGCATACAAAGATAGGGAAGCATTGTTGTTGGGTTAGTATGGAATAGGAGAGACGTTGCTGAAGGCCGTATGAAGCTTTTATGAGTAAGGCTCAATTTGGAGTGTTTATAAACAGGGTTGTAAAAAGTCAATACAATGCCATTAGGGATACGTGCGGTCTCTAGATAACGAATGAGATATAAAGTGGAAGCTGTCATGAGTTAATGGTCTTTAGATTACAGTGCTACTACGAGATTCAGAAGCTGGTGGAGGAGCATTTACAGATATGATAGGATGATAGTGCCCCTGCTGGATGGTTGCTATCTATTGAGTGTAAATATCCACACATACACACAAAAAAATCAACACATTAGTGTATTAACACATTATCAAGAAATAAATACTGTATTCATCACGGGCTTAGCGTACTTCGGAAATATCATCCTCTGATGTATTACCTTGCGTGGACCTCACGGCAAATTATTACCAAATCTGTTGTAAGAGGAATACATCACTCGACTCCTCTTGCTGCTGCAGTAGTAATATGTAATATTCAGCAGCCCATATAGTTACGTTATCATACCGATGCAAATTATTTTTTCATCATCTAAATTGATAGAAAATGGCTCCTAAATGAAACGGCAAGATGAAAAGTGAAATGAGAGAACCCGCAATATACTGTTACCTTACTGTCATTATTCTATAAATATTGAATATTATATGAGAATAATGTTTTTCTGCTGCATACATGTTATTGCTTCTGAAATACTTTTGAATATTACGAAATACGTAGTGTGGCATTCCAACTAGCAAATTTTATCAAGAAAATGAGTGATCACTCAAATGATAAGAGACGTGGAGACGCCCCACTGTTTTTTTTTTTACTGGTATGTAAGATGTCCTGCGCGGGGCCTTAGTCTATGGCTGGCCAGCAAGTGTGGTTTTTGCTAACAAATCTGGCTTTTTTTTATAATGCCTCAAGGATACCTGGCCAGCCACCTTTCTACTCGTGTAGAGAGTAACTTTTTTTTGCAGTTAACATACAGGATAAGCCCTGTTCCTTACAAATAGATATCGCATATGCTAGACTACACTTATATTAGAACAATACACTGAGGCAAATAAATCTAAGTATACAGTTAAGCTTAAACTACGTACAGGAATTGTGGACGCCACATACGGACAAGTTAAACCTACGAAAGTAAAAGACTGGGCAGGCGATGAAAAATGACCCCAATAAAAAGTAGGGGCGCCGTTGGTACACTAAGGGAAAACACCATAAGTGTCCGGGGCCCAAGACTGTTCAACAGCCTCCCATCAAGCATTAGGGGAATTGCCAATAAACCCCTGGCTGCCTTCAAGAGAGCTGGAGAGATACCTAAAGTCAGTGCCGGATCAACCGGGATGTGGCTCGTACGTTGGACTGCGTGCGGCCAGCAGTAACAGCCTAGTTAATCAGGCCCTGATCCATCGGGAGGCCTGGTCATGGACCGGGCCGCGGGGGCGTTGATCCCCGGAATAACCTCCAGGTAATCCAGGTAACCTCCCATTAGGCTGGCTGAACCTATATACCAGGATCTCTGAACCCACATGCCGAGAATAGGCTACCAGGAAGTGAGACAATGCTGTAGGTCGATGTAATCTAAATTATCGAGGCTTTGATCATCCCACACTGGTGTAATAAGCCAGTATCATTGAACCCGCATGTAGGGATGAGTGAACCCGCGTAACGGTGAGTGAACCTGCATGCCGGGAAGTGAATCTTTGTAACGGGTTCACTTGTCTCGATAACCTGAATGAATGAACCCGCATACTTAGGCGAGTGAACCCACATGCCGAGTCACCGAACCCACATATCGCCACTGAACACATACTGGGGCCAGTAAACCCACTTATCGAATCGCTTAAACCAGCATTCTGAATCCGTGAACCCCACTTATCGTCACGGAACACGTATATCGGGGCCAGTGAACCCACATACAGGGACCAGTGAACAAACATACCGGGACCAGTGAACCCACATGCTTGATCACAGGAGATGGACGGCTGGCCAATATCTTTGAATCAAGAGGCCTGCACCAGCATCAATCAAAGGTGTACAGTATACACAGGACACCCCCCCCCCAAAAAAAAAGGGGGGGACTAGTGCCAAACTTGCACACGAAAATCACTCCCTATGAAAGCAAGACTCGGCAGACGATGCAACTTCCCCCCAATGAAAAGAAGGGATGTCACTAGCACAAGAGACAACACAATAAGTGTAAGGCGCCCAAGACTGTTCAACTGCCTCCCAAGATACATAAGGGGGATTACCAATAGACCCCTGGCTATCTTCAAGAAGGCACTGGACAGGCACTTAAAGTCAGTACCTGACCAACCGGGCTGTGGGTCGTACCTCCGGTTGCGTGCAGCCAACAGTAACAGCCTGGTTGATCAGACCCTGATCCACCATGAGGCCTGGTCACGGCCGCGGGGGCGTTGACCCCCGAAACCCTCTCCAGGTAAACCCACTTCCAATGACCTATAGGCAACGAATGCCTAGTTGAAAATTTATTAAGAGATTTTTTTTTCCTTTAGAAAATTACAAGGCGGCTTATTGACTTCCTATGGAACATGTTCCTCGTATAACTTTTATTAATGTTATTGTCAAAATTAGTTTTACTTGGGCAATGAGAGGTGCTCAGGTTCGCTTCTAGGAATGGCAAGTTAGATCCAGTCTCGTGGATCAAGAGCCCTCCATGGGCCTCAAAGAGCCTCTCCCTTGAACCGACAATTACCAAAATATTAATATAGACTTAAATGTAAACCGTAAGTTGCTTACCTTTCACTTCCCTGCTGGCGACCCACCGATGTCTGCTTGCCGGTAACACCATTATAGTGGAGTCTGATCTCGTGCTGCCCGTCACTAAGGTCATCTTGAGCTATGAAATTAGGCATCCTGTGACCTGCTGCTGTAAGACAGGTCAGCAGGCAACCCAGGGCGTACAACTTTACACTGAACGTATTCATGTTTTTTTCTTTAAATCAAAATTTTTGTAAAATATATCTACGTTACTAGTTCATTTACAATGAGGTAAAACAAAGGAAGTTTGCCAACGCAATGGATAAAAAAAAAAAAAAAGATTTTGTTTCAGTGAGAGATAAAGATGAGAAGGACGACACACACCCTCCGCTGGTCGGGGTGAGAGTAAACTGTGACCCACGTGGCCGGTGCTTTTATAGTCTCGTCACCGCTAGAAAGTTAGGTTACCACTTCTCATTCTCTTTTCTCCGCTATAAACGAAAATACCACTCGTTCACCTTATTACACGTCTAGTACATTGTGAGATAAAAATAATTTGTTTTTCTAATAAGTGAATTCTCTTGTTTTAATTGATAAATCAGGTAGACAGGATAATTAAAGTAGGAGAATCTAGCAAGGATGTGAGTGGGCTGACATGTGTGACGTCACAGGTGGTGCGATGCGAGGGGCGGAGTCTTCATGGTGGAAGGTCCAGAAGTTTTTTTATTTAGTCAGTGAGGGAGGAGGAGGGAGGGTCTGGGGTCTTACACTACTGGCTGTATCGCATACCACCAGATGCAGGTAATCTACAAGCTTACAGCACCCACGCTGTAACATGAATAAGCTGGCTACACCTCAGCTGTCAGCTTCCGCTGGTCATCTCCGGGAAAGCCGGAAATCTCCCACTTGTTTTATTTACATCTTTCCAAGAGGAGTAGATGCTGCTGCTGGATTCTTGAGGTTTGTTACTTCGGTAGTTTATTTCTGAATGATTTACTACAGCGGCAGTAGCAGTACTGTTATTAAATAAAAAATAACACCCAGGCAGTTTAACCTTGAGATGGAGTGGGTAACATTGCTCACTATCTTAACCTATCATTACTATACAGCTCACATATATAATGCAATCATAACGAAATTACTATGATCCTCTGTATGACCAACAAAACTAGCGATTGTTTTAACACTGTATAATAATAATAATAATAATAATAATAATAATAATTATTATTATGAAGGTTATTGAGGTGACTATATGAGTCAGCATCTTGTGGAGTCACATTAGACCTGACGAGTCAATCTCTTACCCTTCAACAGGTTGAATGTTCTCTTGAAATATTTCTAACTTCAAATTATTTGTTATTTGTGTACTTACCTATTTGTGATTGCATGGGTCGATTCATAGCTCCTGGCCCCTCCTCTTCGCAAGTCGCCACTAGGTCCAGTCTCTCCCTTCTCCATGAGCTTCATCATATCTCAGGTCAGAGTAACTCAGGTCAGATCACTGACAGTGATAAGGAAATGTGTGAACTTTTCAATTCTTACTTCCTCTCAGTTTTTACTCAGGAAGATACTAGCGAAATTCCAGAAATAATAGATTATGTAGAACAGGACAATAATAAACTATGCACGATTGCGATAACAAGTGACATGGTCCTCAGACAAATAGATAAATTAAAACTTAACAAATCCCCAGGTCCTGATGAATTGTTTGCAAGGGTGTTAAAGGAATGTAAAGAGGAACTTAGCAAACCTTTGGCTAATCTTTTCAACATATCACTACAAACTAGCATAGTGCCTGACAAGTGGAAAATGGCGAATGTAATACCTATTTACAAGGCAGGTGACAGGTCCTTGGCTTCGAACTATAGATCAATAAGCCTTATCTCCATAGTGGGAAAATTTATGGAATCAATAATTGCCGAAGCAATTCGTAGCCATCTCGAAAGGCATAATTGATTAATGAATCTCAGCACGGTTTTACAAAGGGGCGTTCCTGTCTTACGAATTTACTAACTTTCTTCACTAAGGTATTTGAGGAGGTAGATCATGATATTGAATATGATATTGTGTATAGGGACTTCAGTAAGGCTTTCGATAGAGTTCCACATCAGAGGCTACTGAGGAAACTTAAGGATAGACTGAGGACCCTGAATCTGCAC
>NC_091292.1:5954712-5982212 GCF_038502225.1 Cherax quadricarinatus
CTCTGCTTCCTGTCTGACGGGCAAGACTTGTTTTTTATTATTAAACCGAAATTGAATACATCAGCAGTATGCTAGCACGCTATTCTGTATGATAGTTGCAACACAGTGGGAACCAAAGCTAGCCATGTTTCCCTGTCATATTCCATCACTCAGGATGGGGCTCATGTTAGGTTCAAGAGGTGGAAGGGGTAGCAAGGTACAGGCAGCAAACAGAACAGACAGCATGAAGGCCCGTCACAACACTGTCACCACTGTTGAGGGTCACAAGGGTGGGAGGTGAGGTGGGCAACAGTTTTGCCAACACGCCACAGCTTAAGTTTTGTTGAGTGCTTGATGTACGAGGTGAGGGGAGAGGCAGAGAAGGGGAGAGGCAGAGGAGGGGCGAGGCAAGGGAAGGGCGAGGCAAGGAAGGTGTTGGATAGGGGAGGGGGAGGAGGAAGCAGTGGATGAGGGAATGAAGCAGTATGGAAGGAAGAAGTAGAAGGGATGTAACAAGAAGGAAGGGGGAAGTAGAACTATATGTGTAGTGCGTCAGATGTCTGGCAGCTAACACATGTTTATTGCCTCGTGAATCCTCGCTGTGGGTTCGCACGGTTCCTCTGCTGCTTCTCTCAATACCCAGGCTGATACCCGGTCTGGTCCTATTACTCTTTCAAAATCTTATTTATTTAAGATCCATTGTAATTCTTACTCATTCGCTCCATCAATCTCCCTTTAATCATGCGCTCCATCATTCTCCCTTTAATCGTGCGCTCCATCATTCTCCCTTTATCTTCTCTTTTGCCTTGGACACTATACATCAACGATAGCGCTCTTTAGCTCTGTATACATGTGTATATGTGAACGTGGTATACTGGTTGAGTGTTCAGGTATGTGAGTATATGTGTATGTTTAAGTGTGTGTATAGGTATGTATATAGATTATGGTGTATATAGATTTGGATTTATAGGTATCTTTCTATATAAATTATATGTGCATACAGGGGTTATAATTGGTTTATATGTACAAGTGTAAATTTAGGTGGATATATGTGTATCTGTGTGTGTGTGTGTGTGTGTGTGTGTGTGTGTGTGTGTGTGTGTGTGTGTGTCTGTGTGTGTGTATACGTCAGATGAAATTTAGAGAGTAATTCCCTACAGCTTTCTTGTATGTTGTTTCTCTCACACCTAAACATGAATAACATAAACCAGTTGTCTGTTTTATAGGTTTAAGACAACTGGGAATTTTTGCATGTACACATGTTGTTGACAACAATATTAATATATATATCTTCCCGGAAGGGAGGTGTCGTGATGCTGATGAAGGGCTCCTGATCCAAGGAATTGGAGGTATGCTTCCCTTCCTCAGCCCAAACCTAAATACATGCCATTCACCAGGAATTTGATAAAATGGATAATCAACATCCAATCTGTGTATAACTGTATTAATAATAATAATAATAATAATAATAATAATAATAATAATAATAATAATAATAATAATAATAATAATAATATCTTCATTTATTACAAGTAAATGTACAAGGTATACAGACCATAGCTGACATCAATAGCATACTACTATATAGAAAACCCCTTGTTATGCAGAGCATTTCGGGCAAATTAGGTCAGTTTTGTCCCAGGATGCCACCCACACCAGTCCACTAACACCCAGGTATTTTATTTTACTGATGTGTGAACATGGACAGCAGGTGTCTTAAGGAAACACGTCTTAATGTTTCTACCCTTTGGGGATCGAACCACAAACCTCAATGTGTGAACCGAGTCTGCTGGCATGTGGGGCCAACAGATCACCAGCAGCAACAGCCTGCTCGAAGAGGCAAGCACTAGACAAGTCTGACCCAGGGCCAGGCTCCGGGAGTAGGAGACTCGTCAAACACATATCAGAGGTCAGGTATGAAGGAAGTGTTATCGCTGTTTTGAGGAAGTGAGGGTTAACATTCCTCGCTCATATCAAAATTATTAGTGTCAAAACAGCAGACTTCCTGTTTGTTAAATGTATCTAACATTAAGGTAGAAACCTTAAGAATAAGACGGTCCAGTCCTTGGATGTGAGTTGAGGCGAGGAGGGAGACGCATGAAACTGCAGATACTGTGATATGTGCTTATTATTCAATTGAGCAAGTCTCCAGTCTGCTGTCTCAAGTCAACTCAACTCTGCTGTCCAACACAGCTCCGGAGGCCTATGCTGTGAAAAAATAATGAGCAACCAAGCGATTTCATGATTTCTCACGTTATCAAGGACCTCTGGTCTTTTCTCAAATTATCAAAGACCTTTGGGCCTTAATAATGAGAAATAATGTAAGGCATATACACTGTACTCATATTTTCTCTTCTAAGACTGTCAGAGATAGTGATACCGTGCAGCACACTACAGGTATAACAGAGGGATACTTAAAGGACGTTTTCTGGGATCAGCGCCCCCACCAGGCCTGGTGCATCAAAACCTGATCAACGACGCTGTTACTGCTGGCTGTACACAGTCCAACGGACGAATTACATCCTGGCTGATGAGGAACTGGCTGACTTAAGGAACTTATCAGTTCCCTCGTTAAGACAGCCATGGGTCTGTTCTTAAACAAGTATACCATGATAGAGTACCTCCTGAAGACAGTCCGGGGTCTGTTGGTTAACAACAGGTAAACTATGGTACTGTACCCCTCTGGTTTATGCACAGGAAAACGTGGCTTATCTTGCTTATTTCCAGAGATGCTCCTTCCTTCGTGCAAGAGCTTGACGTGAAGCTGGTTAAGGGCTCATGATCCAAGGAAGCGACGCTCCTATACCCTTCCTCGAATCAAACCTGATTCCATCCTATTTACCGCGTTCTGAAGTACCCTTACGGCGTTAACGCTTCTTCGGGAATATATTACCTGGAGGGTATTCCGGGGGTCAACGCCCCGCGGCCCGGTCCATGACCAGGCCCCGTAATAATACTAATAATATTGTATATTTAAGTGTACTGAAAAAGAGAGATCTGAAATGCTCTGCTTAACAATGTTGTTGTTGTTGGGGTTTATAGGGCCATTCACAGCATACGCCGTATCGAGCCCTGGATAGCAAAGGGCTTTCTGCATGCACACCTAAATGTCACCCATCTCTGTACAATCATTGTACCATGCTAAAATAAAAAATATTATTATTATTATTATTATTATTATTATTATTATTATTATTATTATTATTATTATTATTATTATTATTATTATTATTATTATAGATTTTAAAAGTCAGGATGAAGTCAGTGGGTCAGGAGGAGAGGTAAACATCGTGATGTACCCAAAAGGCACGTTAGTAGAATTACAGTGGCTTTATTGTATGTTTTCAGAGCTGGTACAGAGCAATCACTGTACATGCAACACAGCCAGGACCAGCCGCTCTGATTCAAGTCAGGGAGCTCGGATTCTTGGTCTGCTGCAAGAAGGCTTTATTGACTTGTTAAACAGTAATAGCATTGTTTTATTATAGTGATGGGGGAGCGCTAACCCCATAAGGGGTTATACGGCTACAGAGGGAAAGGGAGGCATTCATCTCCGATCCAAGGAACGGAAGCACGAGTCCAGTTCCTTAGATCAAGAGCTCCTTCATCGGCATTAAGGAACCTCTCTTGAGAGGCCACAGCCTCTGGAACCAAGGAGGGCTTAATTAACTCATGGTGATGAGGCAGTATTATAATTAATGGCGCACTCAGCTCACACAGTGAGGTCCAGGGGTCGATCTCCAGTACGGGTGGAAACATTAGGACTTGTTTCCTTAAGACACCTGCTGTCCATGTTCACCTAGCAGTAAAATAGGTACCTGGGCGTTAGTCGACTGGTGTAGGTCGCATCCTGGGGACAAAACTGACCTAATTTGCCCGAAATGCTCAGCATAACAAGGGGCTTTGTGTATAGCAGTATGTCATTGATGTCAGCTAGGACTGTATACCTTGTACATGTACTTATAGTAAATAAAGATATTATTAAACCAAAGCTCCCGCCGCTACGTCGTAGACTGCTATGTTTCTCAGAAGGTTTTAAATAATTAAACGTGTCAGAGACCAGTATCTGCTAGGTAAGTTGGATATCATCTGCTAGGTAGGCTGGATATCATCTGCTTGGTAAGTTGGATATCATCTGCTAGGTAAGCTGGATATCATCTGCTTGGTAAGTTGGATATCATCTGCTAGGTAAGTTGGATATCATCTGCTAGGTAAGTTGGATATCATCTGCTAGGTAAGTTGGATATCATCTGCTAGGTAAGTTGGATATTATTTGCTAGGTAAGTTGGATATCATCTGCTAGGTAAGTTGGACATCATCTAGCAGGTAAGTTGGATATCATCTAGCAGGTAAGTTGGATATCATCTAGCAGGTAAGTTGGATATCATCTAGCAGGTAAGTTGGATATCATCTAGCCTCGAACTATAAGTTAGTTTGCTTTGTCAGATGGTGCGCGTTGTGAGAAAGCTGCGTAATGCATAGCGTAGTCAGAATTTCACTCGTAGCTAAATGTACAGGATACATAGCTTCCTCGCACAGAATACATAGCTTCATCAAACAGGATACGTAACTTCCTCACAAAATATACATAGCTTCACACAAGATACATAGCTTCACACATGATACATAGCTTCACACAAGATACATAGCTTCCTTACACAGGATATATAGCTTCTTCACACAGGATAAATAGCTTCATCACAAAAGATACATAGCTTCCTTTCACAGGATACACAGGATACATAGCATCCTCACACAGGATACATAGCTTCATCTGTGTACACAGAATACACAGCTAAATTTAAACAGGGTTTTCAGTAATGAAATGAGCAGCAACACCAGTTTTTATAAGCCAGTGAGAGCTGTCCAAGAGCCAGGCGGAGCTCAGTGCTTGTCCTCCCACACCCATCACTGTCTACCCTTCTTTAGCCCTGTCCGTCCTTCGTTAGTCATCTTTAGCCCTCTCCATCCTTCGTTAGTCATCTTTAGCCCTCTCCATCCTTCGTTAGTCATCTTTAGTCCTCTCCATCCTTCGTTAGTCATCTTTAGCCCTCTCCGTCATTCGTTAGTCGTCTTTAGCCCTCTTCATCCTTCGCTGGTCATTAATCCTGTCCATCCTACGTTAGTCAGCTTTAGCCGTCTCCAGCGGTCATTAGCCGTCTGTATCTGTCTATCCTGTTGCCGCCTCTAACCGTTTGTAAACAGTCAAGCCCTGTAGCTCGATTGATAGCGCACTCAGCTCACATACTGTGTGTCCATGGTTCGATTCCCTGCACGGGTGGAAGCGTTGGGCATGTTTCCTTAAACCTGCTACCCTTGTTCACCAATGTTCATCAAGCAGCCACTAGGTACCTGGGTATTAGTCGACTGGTGTGGGTCGCATCCAGGGGGTGGGGTGGGGGACAAACTTAAGGACCCCAATGGAAATAAGACAGTTCTCGATGACGCACTAACTTTATTGGGTTATCCCCGGCTGCTAACCCTCCGGATTAAAAATCCGAACAAAATGTTATCTCTTTTATCTTAACACATGAATCTACAGACTAAAGCTGTTAACCCACCTCTGCTCATTTCAAAGCGTAGCCCTATCTAAGGTATACCGGGTTACTCATCCCCACCTGGGGTGTGACCCACGAGAGTCGCCTAACACATAGTTTACTGCTGGGTCTTTCAGCTGTACGGTAAGTCGAAGACTCTACCAGAGTCACTACCTTGTTCGGTAGTTTTATTGTGCACCCGCATGTTTATCCTGTGAGCGGTGGTCGTCCCATATCCATGATGTGGGCGATGGTTACCCCACACCCATGATGCGGGCGGTAGTCACCCCACACTCATGCTGTGAGAGGTGGTCATTCCATAGCTATGCTGTGGGCGGTTGTTACTCAATACTAATGGTGTGGGCGATGATTATAATGTGCCATGCGAGGGCGGTACTACCCTGGGCGCCACTTGCATGACAAGGAAATCGTGGTCTTGCCAGCATACATTACAAGTCTACCAACGACCCTTTCAGACGGAAGGTGCCTTGATGCCGGTGAGAGGCTCTTGAATCAAAGAATTGGAGCAGCCTTCTTTCCTCGGATTAAACCTGATTACCTCTCATCCATTTTCCCATTAAATATGTCAGAGTTAATATAAGGCTACTGAATATTACTTAGGGGATCTGAGTGGTAGTCCAGTCATTTTTGAGGCTATCAAGGACGATATTTTTGGTCAGGTGAGGTGTTAGGGATGAGGTGTTAGGGAGGCAGTGTTAGGGATGAGGTGTTAGGGAGGCAGTGTTAGGGATGAGGTGTTAGGGAGGCAGTGTTAGGGATGAGATGTTAGGGAGACAGTGTTGGGGATGAGGTGTTAGGGAGGCAGTGTTGGGGATGAGGTGTTAGGGAGGCAGTGTTGAGGATGAGGTGTTAGGGATGAGGTGTTAAGGAGGCAGTGTTGGGGATGAGGTGTTAGGGAGGCAGTGTTGGGGATGAGGTGTTAGGGAGGCAGTGTTGGGGATGAGGTGTTAGGGAGGCAGTGTTGGGGATGAGGTGTTAGGGAGGCAGTGTTGGGGATGAGGTGTTAGGGAGGCAGTGTTGGGGATGAGGTGTTATGGAGGCAGTGATGGGGATGAGGTGTTAGGGAGGCAGTGTTGGGGATGAGGTGTTAGGGAGGCAGTGTTGGGGATGAGGTGTTAGGGAGGCAGTGTTGGGGATGAGGTGTTAGGGAGGCAGTGTTGGGGATGAGGTGTTAGGGAGGCAGTGTTGGGGATGAGGTGTTAGGGAGGCAGTGTTGGGGATGAGGTGTTAGGGAGGCAGTGTTGGGGATGAGGTGTTAGGGAGGCAGTGTTGGGGATGAGGTGTTAGGGAGGCAGTGTTGGGGATGAGGTGTTAGGGAGGCAGTGTTGGGGATGAGGTGTTAGGGAGGCAGTGTTGGGGATGAGGTGTTAGGGAGGCAGTGTTGGGGATGAGGTGTTAGGGAGGCAGTGTTGGGGATGAGGTGTTAGGGAGGCAGTGTTGGGGATGAGGTGTTAGGGAGGCAGTGTTGGGGATGAGGTGTTAGGGAGGCAGTGTTGGGGATGAGGTGTTAGGGAGGCAGTGTTGGGGAGGTGTTAGGGAGGCAGTGTTGGGGATGAGGTGTTAGGGAGGCAGTGTTGGGGATGAGGTGTTAGGAAGGCAGTGTTGGGGATGAAGTGTTAGGGAGGCAGTGTTGGGGATGAGGTGTTAGGGAGGCAGTGTTAGGGATGAGGTGTTAGGGAGGCAGTGTTGGGGATGAGGTGTTAGGGAGGCAGTGTTGGGGATGAGGTGTTAGGGAGGCAGTGTTGGGGATGAGGTGTTAGGGAGGCAGTGTTGGGGATGAGGTGTTAGGGAGGCAGTGTTGGGGATGAGGTGTTAGGGAGGCAGTGTTGGGGATGAGGTGTTAGGGAGGCAGTGTTGGGGATGAGGTGTTAGGGAGGCAGTGTTGGGGATGAGGTGTTAGGGAGGCAGTGTTGGGGATGAGGTGTTAGGGAGGCAGTGTTGGGGATGAGGTGTTAGGGAGGCAGTGTTGGGGATGAGGTGTTAGGGAGGCAGTGTTGGGGATGAGGTGTTAGGGAGGCAGTATTATTATTATTAGTATTATAATCAAGGGGGAAGCGCTAAACCCGGAGGATTATACAGCGCCTGGGGGGGGGATGTGGAAGGCATTCAGGCTTAATTCGGGGAACTGGAGCACAGATCTAATTCCCTAAATCAAGAGCCCCTCACCAACATCAAGGAACCTTCCTTGAGGGGCTAGGGAGGCAGTGTTGGTGTAGTGGATGGTAACAATATATTGCAGAGTGTGAGAAGTGAGAGAACAAACTGCGTATCCTGTCGCCTGCTTGGATTACGGGGAACTGAGGCCGATGCAGCGCGTCCCACGCACTCATGCGGGATCACGTGACGTCATACAAACTAGTCACTAGGCCTAGCAAAGGGGTCGTGTATGTAAAACATATGGATGGTACTATGATACTCAGATAAACTATATAACACATGTAGGGGATAAGCAACTATGCTAACATTGGGACGTGTCGAAGACTATTCGGGACGTATTCGGTGTTCAGTGTTGGAGAAGAAATATAGGGAAGAAGTGCTAGTGAGGTAGTACGGGAGAGAAGAAATTTAGTCTTGGGAAGGAGTTATAATCTCGGGTGAAGGTCGCCGTCACCGTCGCCGCCGCTACCCGTTACTCTTCTCTGTCAATGAAGCTGAAAAAACTAATTTCGTTTGCTAAAGAAGCCGATCCGAGTGAGCTTATGCAGAGAAAACTAAAATATGGTCATCCTTTTTTAATGTCGTATTGAGGAACAACTTTGTTAAGCATAGGCAAACAAAACAATATAATGAATATATAAATACATGTAATCTATGACTGAAAAAATAGTTAATTGTAGCCAACACAGCAAATAATAACAGTATTTACTGCAACTTAACAGGCTGCATTTTTTTATTCAAGGAATTAGGCACAAATGAAAACGATGGAAATAAGTCACAGGAACTTCAGGAATCACCTGAATGAGGCAGGAAGATTTCATACGCCGCTATGAGGAAAGGTATGATACTTCCCACGAGGATGACAAATCACACCTAGATAAGCAAGCAGAAATATAATAGCATTCAAAAGCACTGGATATCTGGCAAACATAAGAATGACATTTCTAAGCCAAGAGAATGCTGGGCAGATACCTAAGTCAGTGCCGGATCAGCCGGGCTGTGGTTCGTTCGTTGAACTACGTGCGGCCAGCAGTAACAGCCTTGTTGATCAGGTTCTGATCTACCGAGAGACCTGGTCGTGGACCGGTCCGCGGGGGCGTTGATCCCCGGAATATCTTCCAGGTAGGTAGATGAAGATAAGTGCAAAATGCTCATTACCTATTACTTACGGCATATTTTTCCTATTTTTGAGTGCGCAGAGCCAGTGTAAAACCCTCACCTGGACGTATACTAAGTAAAACTCGTGAATTTCCAAAGGAATGCATCCAGACTGGTATTCAAGTCGAGGGGAATAGCCGTTAAGATAGAATAGAGAACAAGAGTGGATATAATCACAACGTACAAAGTACCTTAGCGTGGACATGGAAATGCAGTTTACAAGAGGGCATGTGGGAAGTGACGCACCCAAATGCATCACAGTGATATCGCAAAACACTTGAAGATAAGAGTGGGTGTGACAGTGACACGGAGAGCGGCAGAGCGGCAGAGCGGAAGTTGACTTCGTACCGGAGTTCAGAGGTACAGTACGTTCCTTCTGGGGGAGAGGCTTCCTTGATGTTTGTAAAGGTTCTTGATTTGGGGAGTTGGAGTTAATCTTCCCTACAGTGGCTCAAACTTGATTATTTCCCATTCCCCAGGCGCTGTACGACCCCTACAGGTTCAGTGTTTCCTCGTGAATACATGGATATAACCGGGATAAAACTAAGGGAGGTAAATAAGGTTAGCAGTATTTACATATGCATTTATATATGTATTTTATATATGCATCTTGCAATTCTCCATGCAGCACTGTGTCACTTACGGGTTCCCGTGAAAATTATGATAATAATGCTAATAATAATTATAATAATCGGAAGTAGATATGACAACATTGCCTCACTACCACAGCGACCACAAATAGATAACTACACAGGAACTTACACGTGTAGCTGTTTCTCTGGTTAGTGTTAACATCAACCAGAGTCATCACAGATACTGCCGTCCCCCATCCATCCCTCACCTCCCCTCTCACCTCTCCCACATCCACCTTCCCCACCTCATACCTCCAGACACGTCACACATCATCTTAGCATTTTTTTTATCGGAGGGTTTTCCACCAGCCATCACTATCCCCTTACTCTCCACAAACCCCCCATCAATACCCCCCTGCCATCCACAATCCCTCATCACGTCCCTTCCCTCAAACCTATCCTATTCTATTCTTCCACGTCTCCGGATGTTGCGTCATGACGTCAAGAATGGCGTGAGGTGGAGGTAGGAGAGAGAGATTTGGGATGGGGATGTGCGGGGGGAGAATATATACCGTACTCACCTAACTGTGGTTGCAGGGATCGAGTCATAGCTCCTGGCCCCGCCTCTTCGTGTATGGTGATGGAGGCTCAGGGAGAGGGGGACGGGAAGATAAAGGAATTTATGGGAGGAGAGCATGGGGAGAGGAAGGAGTAGTGAGGGAGAGAACAGGTGTGTGGCTGACATGAATGTTGAGGTGGTCGAGGTGTGTGCATCTCGCTGTGCTTGTGACCATAACTCTCACTCGCGCGCTACCTTATTTATGCTACACTATATGACACACTGTATATATATAACTTTTTTTTCTGCTGGTTTCTTGGCACCTCATACGTGGGACAGTAGCCAGCCAGTGTGCGGCTTGGTGAGATGGCGTCCACTTTGTCACTACTCGTCTGACACATTTTCAAGTTTTTGTAGCATTTCTATGACAGTGTTGATTTAATAGATGTGTTCCTGTTCCTGCTAGGTAACTTTTATTTAGGCCTCATGCATAGTTTGAAAATTTGCAGTGATTTTATATAAAATATGCAGACTGTAACCTAGGATTTCCCAATAACGTCAAATGTGACGCATTTCCATTGGGCTCCATTGTGTATTTTAGTATGTCTACAGCGCTCCCGGAGCCTTCTATTGCTGCATTGGAACTGCTTGTAATTGTAGTTAATTATCGTGTTATATAGATATTTATTACTTTTAATTTCATTAGTTTTGAGACACTCTCTAATTTCATTTTCTAGCCAGCTAGCACTCTGCTTATGGAGAAATATTTGCAGATATCCCATCTACACTGCTTCTTACGCTGTGATGATCTCATGATCTCCCCCAGGATGCGACCTAATTAATCCTACGTGAACAGGGGCAGCTGGTGTAAGGTAACATGCCTAACGTTTCACGCGTTCCGGGGAGCGATTCCCGGCTTCTCAGTGTGTAAGCTTCGGAGGCTATCACTGGAGCCACAAGCTTGATGTACAGAGGTATTATCCTGGGGACGTACTCAACAGCTAAGGAAGTTTCATACCTGAGGTGTTGAGTGACCCAGAAAACCTCTGTGGAGAAAATTCCCCAAAAGGGATATCAGCCCTCTAAGCCCCCTTCAACCCCCTTCAGCCCCCTTTGCTTGCATACAAGAAACTATTGCTTGTAAACCCTTGCTAATTTCTTCACAACCTCTCCAGCTCATGGCGACTACGGTATTATATCATCTGACATGTCAAAGATTTCAGCGTGTATTTGAGACCATATAATGGTGGACCATTCATCCATCGGAAGATTTCATGCATCATGCATCAGGCTGTTGTGTGGGTTCTCATGTTGAGGATTTTTTTTTTTTTTAGATTTACATAAGCTTCGCTTAATCCGCCTTTTTTTTATTTTTTTTTGCCAGGTTTGGATTATCTAATAAAAGACTTGTTAAAAAATTGCTTGTCAAATGTCATTTATTTTGTTTGTCATGACTTTCATTTTTTCATCCAGCTTTTCTCCCGACATTTCTTTTCCCAGATAGTGAGTCGAGGCAGTAAGCAGCGACCATTGGCTTACCTTTGCTAGGCTCGGTGGTCCTAGTGCTGCAGTGTGCATATTGATTATTTCTGTCCACTTGTGCGTCTATGAGATGACGAGCGCTGCTTTATAGTCTGCGGACTACCTTCATGAAGGACAGAACAGAGAGAGGAGGAGAGAAGCAGAAGATTAGAGAAAGGAAAGGATTAAATTTAAATTTTGCCTTCGAAGTGCATCCCATATTAGTCCTGTGGACGATAGTTCAAGAGCATATGGATTCACAAAAGACCTAGGAACTAGGCGCCTAAATGGGTTAACAGAACCACATCTGGATTTATATCTAAAACTGACTTAACTGTTCCAAGCAAATTTGGGATAGTTGCTTAATATATCTGGTAACTTATTTTCATTAATAAGATGCCTGGACATATCACCTAAGTTATTACATTATCTCCATATTCCTCAGTAAGTGGACAGTTAAACACAGTTTAGAAAGGAGGGGAGGGAGGTGTGAAAGTAGGAAAAAGGAATGAGGGAGGGAAGGACAAAGGAAGCGGTAAGCAGAGAGGAGAAAATGAGGAAAAAATGATTGAGTAGAGAGGGAGGTGGGAGAGGAAGAAGGGAGGGGAGGGGTTGTAATAAAGTTGGTAGAATTACCGACAATATGTAAAGTAAAAGGACACAAGTGCAACTAATGTGACATTTATTGTGGCAACGTTTCGCTCTCCAGGAGCTTTATCAAGCTTGATTAAGCTCCTGGAGAGCGAAACGTTGCCACAATAAATGTCACATTAGTTGCACTTGTGTCCTTTTACTTTACAGGGGAGGGGTTGTCGAGTAATAGGGGTGGAAAGGAGGGACAGTAGTGGGAGTGGCTGGATGGAATGCGAGGGATGGAACAGAGAGGGAAGCAAGGTAGAGGGAAGGAGGGTTGCTAGTGAGAGGGGTGTCACAGTGATGAGTAGTGACAGCAACCACTAACAGGGCTGAGATACGACCACCGATAACAGAGAGGGAGAGAAGAACACTAGTTTTTATTGAACATAATTAAATACACCCTCAGTGTGCTGTTACACAATTCTATATGCAATATCCTCGTATCAGACCTAATTACTACCCATTCCCCGGGCGTTGTATGATCCGCACGGCTTTAGCGCTTCATAATGACTAAAATATAATCCTCTTCTCACTGAATACATTCTCCTCTGACACAAAAAATAATCTTCTACTATATGTTTGCTTTTCATTCTACTTTGTCTCGTTTAATTATTTCAACTACTAATCGGCATAAAAAAAATTACCTTAGTGGTTCCCTGCCTCTCGTGCTCTGAGGTATCCACTCTGGAAACTGTTGATAGTTACTTTCCACCACTCGTATAATATGTAGACCCTCATTCGCACTGCCACAGTTTTCTCCCAGATGTTGTACAGTGATAGTTTACATGTATTTACAAAACAATGTGGTAGGAGAGGAGTCTTTCTTGCGATTAGCAGTGGTTGGATCGAGCCTTAACCTCTCCTTGAATGATCCACACTTGACTTCCTCCCATGAAACAGTTATGGGTATGATTTTTCTGGATGCCTACCCCTCAAAGGAGGTCCCTTGACGCTGGTGAGGGGCTCTTGATCTAGGGAATTGGATCTGTGCTCCGGTTCCCTGAATTGAGCCTGAATATCTTCCATCCCCCTCACATGCGCTATGTAATCTTACGGGTTTAGCGCTCCCCCTTGATTATAATTATAATCTGGACGCCTACCTCTAAAATTTAGACATTATTTATGTTTGGTATTTTGATTTGATTAGCTTGTAGGGTTTATTTAACCAATGTGATCGATCTGCCTTTTTTTTTTGTTTTGCCTATCGTCTCATCCCTACAGTGAGCAGTTTAATTCAAATATTATCTCAGTTAGCAGTCCACTCTCGCATCACTAGTGATAAACCGTGCATGTCTGAACGTTTTCTAGTACTGTGCAACCATCACACTGCCAGACGTGTTGCAGCCACTTTAAATTTGCCTATTTGTGGTTTCATTTTAAGTTTTTTTTCCAGGTTTACATAACTTAACCTAACATAACCCAAGCTGACTCGAAACAAAGAAAATAACATGTGTAAGTATACATGCAGCGTGCAGACATTGATGCTGGGACTCGATTAAGATAATTTAGTGAAATGAAGATAAGTTTTATTTAGATCACTGAAGGGGAGACTAGTCTCGCGTTGCCTTCCTCAAGTACTGAGATGACACTAGAAATTTGGCTCTGGTAGTATGTAGAGGGCATTTCGAGCAGTGGATTAGATAAATAAGGCGTGAGGGAGAGTAAGAGCCTGACACTACCTGGGGAGTATTTATAGTAGAGCTGAAGTAGCTTGGGAATCGCCACTGTTGCTGTAGATACTGCCTTGATATTTTTGTTCTCGACAATGTGACCTTGCACAGCCTAGCCGAACTCTCAAGGAAGGTGCAGGCGGCCTAGGTGCTCATACTCTTTGCACTCACATACAGGTAGCAGGTGCAGGCGGCCTAGGTGCTGATGCTCTTTACACTCACCTGCAGGTACTCAGGTGGTAGGTGAAGATGGTCTTGGTGCAAGTATTCGCAATAGTTATCTTTCTGGTATTCTAATGAAAGATAAAGGCGGCCTATGTGCAGTCACTCGCTGCACACACCTGGTGGAGCTAGAATTTAAAGAGAAAATGTACGTGGTAGGGGTTCTTATTTTTATAATAAACAAGTAAGGAATATTTGCCTGCTTATTCACTTTTTAAATGAGGAAAATAAAAACTATCTGGTATTGTATATTTTATTCAGAGGATAATATTAGATAATTTGTTTAAAGGACTCGATTAGATTTTTATGTTGCCCCAGTAAAAGAGACAATTTATTAATCACATCCCTACATCATGTGCAGAAACAGCATCACAACAAATGTTATAATTTAAAAAAAAAAAAAAAAATATTTCTGATTCTACTTCTGGTGTTATTTTCACACACACACACACACACACACACACACACACACACACACACACACACACACACACACACACACACACACACACACACACACACACACACACACACGCAAGAAGGCGTTTGACACAGTTCCACACAAGAGATTAGTGCAAAAACTGGAGGACCAAGCAGGGATAACAGGGAAGGCACTACAATGGATTAGGGAATACTTGTCAGGAAGACAGCAGCGAGTCATGGTACGTGGCGAGGTGTCGGAGTGGGCACCTGTGACCAGCGGGGTCCCGCAGGGGTCAGTCCTAGGACCAGTGCTGTTTCTGGTATTTGTGAATATGACGGAAGGAATAGACTCCGAAGTGTCCCTGTTTGCAGATGACGTGAAGTTGATGAAAAGAATTCATTCGATCGAAGACCAGGCAGAACTACAAAGGGATCTGGACAGGCTGCAGACATGGTCCAGCAATTGGCTCCTGGAGTTCAACCCCACCAAGTGCAAAGTCATGAAGATTGGGGAATGGCAAAGAAGACCGCAGACGGAGTACAGTCTAGGGGGCCAGAGACTACAAACCTCGCTCAAGGAAAAAGATCTTGGGGTGAGTATAACACCAGGCACATCTCCTGAAGCGCACATCAACCAAATAACTGCTGCAGCATATGGGCGCCTGGCAAACCTCAGAACAGCATTCCGACATCTTAATAAGGAATCGTTCAGGACCCTGTACACCGTGTACGTTAGGTCCATATTGGAGTATGCGGCACCAGTCTGGAACCCACATCTAGCCAAGCATGTAAAGAAACTAGAGAAAGTGCAAAGGTTTGCAACAAGACTAGTTCCAGAGCTAAGAGGTATGTCCTACGAGGAGAGGTAAAGGGAAATCAACCTAACGACACTGGACGACAGGAGAGATAGGGGGGACATGATAACGACATACAAAATACTGAGAGGGATTGACAAGGTGGACAAAGATAGGATGTTCCAGAGATGGGACACAGCAACAAGGGGACACAGTTGGAAGTTGAAGACACAGGGATGTTAGGAAGTATTTCTTCAGCCACAGAGTAGTCAGGAAGTTGAATAGTTTACGAAGCGATGTAGTGGAGGCAGGATCCATACATAGCTTTAAGCAGAGGTATGATAAAGCACACGGTTCAGGGAGAGTGACCTAGTAGCGACCAGTGAAGAGGCGCGGCCAGGAGCTTGGACTCGACCCCTGCAACCTCAACTAGGTGAGTACAACTAGGTGAGTAAACACTAGGGCGTTAGTTTTAGGCACGATTTCTTATCTGCTCGACTGGAGAGGTTGCAGAATTTCTGTACGAGACACAAGTGCACTCTCCCGTGGAGTATGCACTACTTTCTTGCATTATTTGCACCCCGTCCCCCCTCCTTCCTTCTCCGTCTCATCAGTGACTTTCGGAAAGAAGAAAGACCCGTGCAAGGCGACTTATCTCTCGTCAGAACCCTGCTTGTGGATAGATCTGTCATGTCAGCAGTCTCTAACACCGGAGAGATGGGGGCTGCCTTGTTATTATGTACAAAGCCAGCATTATCACACTTGGCTCAAGTTCGCGGACAGTGAGGTTACCTGGAGGTTATTCCGGGGATCAACGCCCCCGCGGCCCGGTCCATGACCAGGCCTCCCGATGGATCAGGGCCTGATCAACTAGGCTGTTACTGCTGGCCGCACGCAGTCCAACGTACGAGCCACAGCCCGGCTGATCCGGCACTGACTTTAGGTATCTGTCCAGCTCTCTCTTGAAGGCAGCCAGGGGTTTATTGGCAATTCCCCTAATGCTTGATGGGAGGCTGTTGAACAGTTTTGGGCCCCGGACACTTATGGTGTTTTCTCTTAGTGTACCAATGGCGCCCCTACTTTTTATTGGGGGCATTTTGCATCGCCTGCCCAGTCTTTTTCTTTCGTAGGGAGTGATTTCTGTGTGCAGATTTGGGACCATTCCTTCCAAGATTTTCCAAGTGTAGATTATGATATATCTATCCCTCCTGCGTTCCAACGAGCACAAGTCAAGTGCTTCCAAGCGTTCCCAGTAGTTAAGGTGCTTGACAGAACTTATACGTGCAGTAAAGGATCTCTGTACACTCTCTAGATCTGCGATTTCACCTGCTTTGAATGGAGATGTTAATGTACAGCAGTATTCCAGCCTAGAGAGAACAAGTGATTTGAAAAGGATCATCATGGGCTTGGCATCTCTCGTTTTGAAAGTTCTCATTATCCATCCTATCATTTTTTTTGCACGTGCGATCGTGGCACTGTTGTGATTCTTGAAAGTGAGATCCTCAGACATTACTACTCCCAGGTCCCTTACATTATTTTTCCGCTCTATTGTATGGCCGGAGTCAGTAGTATACTCTGTTCTAGTTATTATCTCCTCCAGTTTTCCATAACGGAGTAGTTGGAATTTGTCCTCATTGAACATCATATTGTTTACCGTTGCCCACTGGAAAACTTTGTTTATATCTTCTTGGAGGTTAACCGCGTCCTCAGCAGATGACAGCCTCATGCAGATCCTAGTATCATCCGCAAAGGATGATACGGTGCTGTGGTGTATATCTCTGTCTATGTCTGATATGAGGATAAGGAATAAGATGGGGGCGAGTACTGTGCCTTGTGGAACAGAGCTCTTCACTATGGCAGCCTCCGATTTAACTCTGTTGACCACTACTCTTTGTGTTCGATTTGTTAGGAAGTTGAAGATCCATCTCCCCACTTTCCCAGTTATTCCTTTAGCACGTATTTTATGGGCTATTACGCCATGATCGCATTTGTCAAATGCTTTTGCAAAGTCTGTGTATATTACATCTGCATTCTGATTTTCTTCCAGTGCATCCAAGGCCATGTCATAGTGATCCAGTAGTTGTGAGAGGCAGGAGCGACCTGCCCTGAACCCATGTTGCCCTGGATTGTGCAAATTTTGGGAATCCAGGTGATTTGCAATCCTGCTTCTTAGCACTCTTTCAAAGATTTTTATGATGTGGGACGTCAGAGCTATTGGTCTATAGTTCTTAGCTAATGCTTTGCTGCCACCTTTATGGAGTGGGGCTATATCCGTTGTTTTAAGTGACTGTGGAATTTCACCCATGTCCAAGCTCCTCCTCCATAGTGTATTTAGGGCACGCGAGAGGGGTTTCTTGCAGTTCTTAATGAAAACAGAGTTCCACGAGTCTGGGCCCGGGGCTGAGTGCATAGGCATGTTGTCAATGGCTTTTTCGAAATCTATCGGAGTTAGGGTAATGTCGGAAATCTGGCATACATTTATGGAGTTTTGAGGCTCATTCATGAAGAAATCATTTGGGTCGTCGATCCTCAGACCGATTAGTGGTTCACTAAACACAGAGTCGTACTGGGATTTCAATATTTCACTCATTTCCTTGTTGTCATCTGTGTAAGTCCCATCCTGTCTGAGTAAGGGCCCGATACTAGATGTGGTATTTGCCTTGTTTTTGGCATATGAAAAGAAATATTTTGAATTTCTTTCAATTTCACTAATAGCTTTAAGCTTCTGTACCACAGCTTCTGTACCACAAGACGGACAGCAAAGAGTAACTATGCTATGACTTTACCCTTCTCAAAAACTTAACTTCATCAGCGATTATTCATCCCTCAGATGATTAGAGTCCGAAATATAGTCACAAAACATACAAACTAAATGAAATCTTTGGTTAATGCCACTAGTAAATAATGCCAGCTAGTAAATAAAACTGGGATCTCTTAGATTAACCATGTAAAAAAAAAATGAATGTACTCGCCTATTTGTGGTTGAAGGGGCCGAGTCACAGCTCCTGGCCCCGCCTCTTCGCTGATCGTTAGTAGGTCCACACTCTGCTGCATAAGCTTTATTGTGTGTGTATTTGTGTGTGTGTGTGTGTGTGTGTGTGTGTGTGTGTGTGTGTGTGTGTGTGTGTGTGTGTGTGTGTGTGTGTGTGTGTGTGTGTGTATGTGTGTGTGTATTTGTGTGTGTGTGTGTGTGTGTGTGTGTACTCACCTAGTTGTACTCACCTAGTTGAGGTTGCGGGGGTCGAGTCCGAGCTCCTGGCCCCGCCTCTTCACTGATCGCTACTAGGTCACTCTCCCCGAGCCGTGAGCTTTATCATACCTCTGCTTAAAGCTATGTATGGATCCTGCCTCCACTACATCGCTTCCCAAACTATTCCACTTACTGACTACTCTGTGGCTGAAGAAATACTTCCTAACATCCCTGTGATTCATCTGTGTCTTTAGCTTCCAACTGTGTCCCCTTGTTACTGTGTCCAAACTCTGGAACATCCTGTCTTTGTCCACCTTGTCAATTCCCCTCAGTATTTTGTATGTCGTTATCATGTCCCCCCTATCTCTCCTGTCCTCCAGTGTCGTCAGGTTGATTTCCCTTAACCTCTCCTCGTAGGACATACCTCTTAGCTCTGGGACTAGTCTTGTTGCAAACCTTTGCACTTTCTCTAGTTTCTTTACGTGCTTGGCTAGGTGTGGGTTCCAAACTGGTGCCGCATACTCCAATATGGGCCTAACGTATACGGTGTACAGGGTCCTGAACGATTCCTTATTAAGATGTCGGAATGCTGTTCTGAGGTTTGCTAGGCGCCCATATGCTGCAGCAGTTATTTGGTTGATGTGCGCTTCAGGAGATGTGCCTGGTGTTATACTCACCCCAAGATCTTTTTCCTTGAGTGAGGTTTGTAGTCTCTGACCCCCTAGACTGTACTCCGTCTGCGGCCTTCTTTGCCCTTCCCCAATCTTCATGACTTTGCACTTGGTGGGATTGAACTCCAGGAGCCAATTGCTGGACCAGGTCTGCAGCCTGTCCAGATCCCTTTGTAGTTCTGCCTGGTCTTCGATCGAGTGTATTCTTCTCATCAACTTCACGTCATCTGCAAACAGGGACACCTCAGAGTCTATTCCTTCCGTCATGTCGTTCACAAATACCAGAAACAGCACTGGTCCTAGGACTGACCCCTGCGGGACCCCGCTGGTCACAGGTGCCCACTCTGACACCTCGCCACGTAACATGACTCGCTGCTGTCTTCCTGACAAGTATTCCCTGATCCATTGTAGTGCCTTCCCTGTTATCCCTGCTTGGTCCTCCAGTTTTTGCACCAATCTCTTGTGGGGAACTGTGTCAAACGCCTTCTTGCAGTCCAAGAAAATGCAATCCACCCACCCCTCTCTCTCTTGTCTTACTGCTGTCACCATGTCATAGAACTCCAGTAGGTTTGTGACACAGGATTTCCCGTCCCTGAAACCATGCTGGCTGCTGTTGATGAGATCATTCCTTTCTAGGTGTTCCACCACTCTTCTCCTGATAATCTTCTCCATGATTTTGCATACTATACATGTCAGTGACACTGGTCTGTAGTTTAACGCTTCATGTCTGTCTCCTTTTTTAAAGATTGGGACTACATTTGCTGTCTTCCATGCCTCAGGCAATCTCCCTGTTTCGATAGATGTATTGAATATTGTTGTTAGGGGTACACATAGTGCCTCTGCTCCCTCTCTCAATACCCATGGGGAGATGTTATCTGGCCCCATTGCCTTTGAGGTATCTAGCTCACTCAGAAGCCTCTTCACTTCTTCCTCGGTTGTGTGCACTGTGTCCAGCACTTGGTGGTGTGCCCCACCTCTTCTGTCTCCTCTGTGAACACTTCTTTGAATCTCTTGTTGAGTTCTTCACATACTTCACGGTCATTTCCTGTTGTCTCTCCTCCTTCCTTCCTTAGCCTGATTACCTGGTCCTTGACTGTTGTTTTCCTCCTGATGTGGCTGTACAACAGTTTCGGGTCAGATTTGGCTTTCGCTGCTATGTCATTTTCATATTGTCTTTGGGCCTCCCTTCTTATCTGTGCATATTCGTTTCTGGTTCTACGACTGTTCTCCTTATTCTCCTGGGTCCTTTGCCTTCTATATTTCTTCCATTCCCTAGCACACTTGGTTTTTGCCTCCCTGCACCTTTGGGTAAACCATGGGCTCATCCTGGCTTTTTCATTACTCCTGTTACCCTTGGGTACAAACCTCTCCTCAGCCTCCTTGCATTTTGTTGCTACATATTCCATCATCTCATTAACTGGCTTCCCTGCCAGTTCTCTGTCCCACTGAACCCCGTTCAGGTAGTTCCTCATTCCTGTGTAGTCCCCTTTCTTGTAGTTTGGCTTCATTCGTCCTGGCCTTCCTGCTTCTCCCTCCACTTGTAGCTCTACTGTGTATTCGAAGCTTAAAACCACATGGTCACTGGCCCCAAGGGGTCTTTCATATGTGATGTCCTCGATATCTGCACTACTGAAGGTGAATACTAAGTCCAGCCTTGCTGGTTCATCCTCTCCTCTCTCTCTTGTAGTGTCCCTTACGTGTTGGTACATGAAGTTCTCCAGTACCACCTCCATCATCTTAGCCCTCCATGTATCTTGGCCCCCATGTGGGTCCAAGTTCTCCCAATCGATCTCCTTGTGGTTAAAGTCACCCATGATCAGGAGCTTTGCACTGCATGCATGAGCTCTTCTGGCCACTCTAGCCAGTGTGTCAACCATCGCTCTATTGCTCTCGTCGTACTCTTGCCTTGGCCTCCTGCTGTTCTGTGGTGGGTTATACATCACTGCTATTACCACCTTGGGACCTCCAGAGTGAAGTGTTCCCACCATGTAATCACTTTCTTCTCCGCTATCTCCTCTCTCCAGCTCATCAAAATTCCAGCGATTTTTGATCAGCAACGCCACTCCTCCACCCCCCCTGTTCCCTCTGTCTTTCCTCAGGATTTGGTATCCCGTTGGAAAGATGGCATCTGTTATCATACCTGTAAGCTTGGTTTCTGTAAGAGCTATGATGTCCGGTGATGCTTCTTTGACTCTTTCGTGCCACTCCTCCCACTTATTTGTTATTCCATCAGCGTTTGTGTACCATACCTTCAGTTTCCTTTCCAACACTGTGGTTTGGGGGGCCTGTGGGGGTGGGAGACCTGGTGGCATACTGTGGGATTCTATAGCTCGATGTTGGGTGGAGGCTGTGGGTATGGATTGTAGTGTGTGTTGGGATGGTGTGATAGGTTGTATGGTTCTGAGAGTAGTTGTGTGTGTGCTTGCCCTTGTGTGTGTGTGTGTGTGTGTGTGTGTGTGTTGTGTGTGTGTGTGTGTGTATTATATATATTAACGAGCTGAAACTGACCATCGAAAAATTAAAAAAAAAAAATGAAATAAGTCTTGCAGTATAAACATCAGAAATCCAACCGAAATTTAACCGAATATTTACCGAACTTATACACTGTCCTAATATGGACACTTCTCGGCCAAAATTAAAATAAAGACGAGGCTACAATGTGGGGAAAAATGATTGAGATTGTAATATGAATTATGTCAGCAAGACTGCAACTGAATGAATGATGGTAAATGTATTTCCTCAGCAGGGGACAGCTGCTGAGGTAAAAGACAAAAAACTAGGTAGAATTGGTGAAGAAATAATGAGAAACTTAAAAATGGAAGACCTGTTAATTTGTTATAAAATTAAATATGGTTGATGGAATTAAATGGTTAAAATAATATTAAAGGATTACCATTATTTCTATTGCTATTTATTCTTCTGTATGATCCTTATGGGTTTAGCGCTTAGTTTTGATGATAATAATAATAATAATAATAATAATTATTATTATTAGTAGTAGTAGCAGAAGTAGTAGTAATAATAGTAGTAGTAGTAGTAGTTATATTTTGGAGCGGAAACGTTCACCCGTAGGGGTCATACAGCATCTGAGAAATATTAGCAATCAAGTATGATCTAAGGAGAATGAAGACAGATGTAACTCCATGGATCAAGAGCCTCTCACCGGCATCAAGGGGTCTCCCTGTAGGAGTAAAACATCGCCAGAGTTGACTGTGACTCCACTTCGACCGCATGACCACATGTTGCTCAATTCTGGCAACACTGAGCATCCGTGACGTCACGTCTGACCAATAGGCGTTTGGAAATATTTAAAATCCGTTACGTCACAAAACTCTGACCAATGGGCGGCGCCAGACAGCCCCACCTATATTTTCACCAATGAGACACAGTGACTTTCTCGACCTTGGTAGCAGAGGACATCGTACGTTCAGTGACGTGTAAATGTCTTAGAAATCGTGCTTCAAGATCCTTACTTTTCATGCATTAAATGAGCTAACATATGACAATCCTCACACCACGTTCATATATTGTACCGCTTTAAATGAAGCATTAATTAGCTTATATATATATATATATATATATATATATATATATATATATATATATATATATATATATATATATATATATATAATAAATATATATATATATATATATATATATATATATATATATATATATATATATATATATATATATATATATATATATATATATATATATATATATATATATATATATAGTCGGACTTGAGTCCTGGAAATGGGAAGTACAATGCCTGCACTTTAAAGGAGGGGTTTGGGATATTGGCAGTTTGGAGGGATATGTTGTGTATCTTTATACGTATATGCTTCTAAACTGTTGTATTCTGAGCACCTCTGCAAAAACAGTGATAATGTGCGAGTGAGGTGAAAGTGTTGAATGATGAAAGTATTTTCTTTTTGGGGATTTTCTTTCTTTTTTGGGTCACCCTGCCTCGGTGGGAGATGGCCGACTTGTTGAAAAAAAATATATATAATGTCGTGCCGAATAGGTAAAAAATTGGTCAATTAGGAAGAACTCATTTAAAATTAAGTCTTTTCTAAAATTTTATCTTATGCGTTTAAAGGTATATTTTTTTCATTTATGTTAATGTAAAAATTAATAATTTTGTACCAAAAGAACCTTAGAAAACTTACCTAACCATATTATAACAAGCGCAGTTTAATTTAGCAACGCTCTTCTTGCCGAATAAGGCAAGCGAAAATTTGTATATGCAATAATTTTGCAAAAATAATTCTGAACCTAACGAAAAAAATATATTCCATTGAGTTTGTTTATTATTAAATTACTGTAAACATATCTAAAATATATTTAGTTGGATTAGACAAAATTAAATGGGTTTAACTTAGGATATCTAAGTCAAACAATTTGAGGTATTGTATTTCCATTAGATCCCTTTAAAGACCAATAGAAATGTCAGTCTTACTTTTTTGGGTTATCCTAAGTAATTTACACTATTTATGATATTGTACTTATGTGTACCTGTGCCTAAATAAACTTACTAATTACACACTGATGAAGACAGTTTGTGTTTAACTAAGGTGTGAGAGCCAGACTCCTGCAACTGCTTGAATCAGTGACCGGGTTTCCATCAAGGCCGCAGAAATTCAGTGGAAAAAAATGATGTATAATAATAATAATAATAATAATAATAATAATAATAATAATAATAATAATCTTTATTCCTACAAGTACATGTACAAGGTATACAGGCCTAGCTGACATCACTGACATGATACTGTGTAGAAAGCCCCTTGTTATTTTTTGGCAAATTAGGTAAATTTTGTCCCCAGAGACTTGAGGTTAAGAAGTCACCAGGTGAGACATCTACACACTAGCAGAACAGTTTGAGAAATCTCAGATTCAGTATGTTGGTTTGTTAAATGCTAAAAAAAACGCTAGGACGGATATCCGGACTCAATGTGGGCGTGTTTACGATCTTGACCTATTCCGATATCCGGATTCAGCATTTTGTTTACGTTCTTGAGCGTCAAGTTGGATATCTGGATTCATGATGTTGTTTATTCCGGCCACAAAATAGAGCGAAAAACCAACGTCAAAGACCTGGGAGTGATCATGTCGGAGGATCTCACCTTCAAGGACCATAACATTGTATCAATCGCATCTGCTAGAAAAATGACAGGATGGATAATGAGAACCTTCAGAATTAGGGATGCCAAGCCCATGATGACACTCTTCAGGTCGCTTGTTCTATCTAGGCTGGAATTTTGCTGCACACTAACAGCACCTTTCAGGACAGGTGAAATTGCTGACCTAGAAAATGTACAGAGAACCTTCACGGCGCGCATAACAGAGATAAAACACCTCAATTACTGGGAGCGCTTGAATTTCCTGAACCTGTACTCCCTGGAACGCAGGCGGGAGAGATACATGATTATATACACCTGGAAAATCCTAGAGGGACTAGTACCGAACTTGCACACGAAAATCACTCACAACGAAAGCAAAAGACTCGGCAGACGATGCAACATCCCCCCAATGAAAAGCAGGGGTGTCACTAGTACGTTAAGAGACCATACAACAAGTGTCAGGGGCCCGAGACTGTTCAACTGCCTCCCAGCATACATGAGGGGGATTACCAATAGACCCCTGGCTGTTTTCAAGCTGGCACTGGACAAGCACCTAAAGTCGGTACCTGACCAGCCGGGCTGTGGCTCGTGAGTTGGATTGCGTGCAGCCAGCAGTAACAGCCTGGTTGATCAGGCTCTGATCCACCATTAGGCCTGGTCACAGACCGGGCCGCGGGTGCGTTGACCCCCGGAACTCTCTCCAGGTAAACTCCAGGTATTATCAAATGGTATACAATACCGACAGGTTGGTAGATAAGACACATAGGCAACATTTAGGCAACTTTATTCCGAAACGTTTCGGAATAAAGTTGCCTAAATGTTGCCTATGTGTGTTATCTACCAACCTGTCGGTATTGTATACCATTTGATAATCACTCTGTCAGACACTGCAACACAATGGCATCTTCGTACAGAAGAGTAAACACCTTGGACCAATTTTTCAAGTGAGAACTGTTTGATCTGAGAGGGACCTGACCTCTCAGTGGTTACATTCTCACTACTACTACTCTGCACCTCTCCTTCCGACAGTATTTAAGTCTCAACACTGTCGCTTGATCTTCAGTTAGTTCCAGACTTTGGAACAGAACGTCTCCAGGCAGAGGGACTGACAACCTCAAATCTACGACTTCAAGGGTGATGGACTGATTACATCGTCTTCACATCTCTACCGCTCCCGCCTACTTTCTGTACTCGACTGAAGAAGCCTACTGTGTAGGCGAAACGTTTCGGAATAAAGTTGCCTACGTGTCTTATCTACCAAACTCCAGGTATGTTTATGAAGCTCAATGTTGACGCTTATCGGATCCCCGTATACTTTTTCATATCCTGTGAAGACTAAAATATATCTTATTATTATTATTATTATTATTATTATTATTATTATTAGCAGCAGTAGTAGTAGTAGTAGTAGTGGTGGTGGTGGTGGTAGTAGTAGTAGTAGTAGTAGTAGTAGTAATAGTAGTAGTAGTGGTAGTGGTGGTAGTAGTAGTTGAAGTAGTAGTAGTAATAGGAGTGGTGGTGGTGGTAGTAGTAGTAGTGGTGGTAGTAGTAGTAGTAGAAGTGGTAGTAGTAGAAGTAGTAGTAGTAGTAGTAGTGGTGGTGGTAGTAGTAGTAGTAGTAATAGTAGTAGTGGTAGTGGTGGTGGTAGTAGAAGTAGTAGTAGTAGCAGCAGCAGCAGCAGTAGTAGTAGTAGTAGTAGTGGTGGTGGTGGTGGTAGTAGTAGTGGTAGTGGTGGTGGTGGTGGTGGTGATAGTAGTGGTAGTAGTAGTAGTAGTAGTAGTAGTAGTGGTGGTAGTAGTAGTAGTAGTAGTAGTAGTAGTAGTAGTAGTAGTAGTAGTAGTAGTAGTAGTAGTGGTAGTAGTAGTAGTAATGGCAATAGTAGTAGTAATATAACTGCACAGGAAGCGAAACAACAGTCAAACTACAACGTAAAACTTCGCCTATTAATGCTTTATACTAGTAAGATATGTACTTAAAGAAATCGTAGCTAAGGAGGATCAACAGCTGCCTATATCAGTCCTTAGAAAATGTGGATTGTATTATATACAATTATATACATATAGGCAGCTGTTGATCCTCCTCAGCTTATCTTATCTTACTCGTTTTTCTGCCTTGCTATCGAAGTCAGAGCTACTGAATATCTTGAGATAACTTCGTTTTCAAATAATGCATTCTGAGTGATTGTGTCAGGGTACAGCAGGCACAGACCAGTGCATAACACGTGTGTGCACGTATGTACGTGTACGTGCACGCACGTGTATCTCGGAGTGCACCAGCGCAAACGTGTGTACTCATCTAGTTGTGGTTGCAGGGGTCGAGTCACAGCACCTGGTCCCGCCTCTTCACTGGTCGCTACTAGGTCATTCTTCCTGCTCCATGAACTTTATCATACCTCTTCTTAAAGCTGTGTGTGTGTTTTCTCACCTATATGTAGTTGCCGGGGTCGAGTCCTAGCTCCTGACCCCGCTTTTCAACTTACCGCTTGCTATATTCACTCCCTCCTAGCCTCGTGGACCCTGTCATACCTGCTCTGAAAAATGTATATGGAGCCTGATTCTTCCACTTTCTCGTTGAGGTTATTTCACTTCCTGTGTGTGTGTGTGTGTGTGTGTGTGTGTGTGTGTGTGTGTGTGTGTGTGTGTGTGTGTGTGTGTGTGTGTGTGTGTGTGTGTGTGTGTGTGTGTGTGAGTGTTATAGGATTGTATTCTTATGCATATGTACTCTTGCAGTATAAATATTTATAACGATGTGCATCATGTACAATACAGTGCTGTCAGTATTATATGCATTAATTTCGTCTTGTAATTATTATTGTTATTATTAGTGGTAGTACTAGCAGTAATATTACTACTAGCAGTAGTATTACTACTAGTAGTAGTATTACTACAGCTAGTAGTATTACTAGTAATACTAGTATTACTACTAGTAATACTGGTATTACTACTATTAATACTAGTAATAGTAGTTTACTAGGCTAGAGGTGAATATAAACTATAATTTTTAAATAGGTAGACAGGTAAGCCAACGGAAGGCCTCGGCCAGATGACCAAAAGCTTCAGCTGCGGGTCATGTGACTAATATCTACGTCAGGAAACACTTGCTCTGTTTCCTGACGAACCTACCTAACCTAACCAACGTTAGAGGTCCATTGTGACCTTGATGACCCGAGTGCAGTTGATAAACTATAACTCTATCGAACTAAAATCATTATCAGACTATATCATCATGACAATGACTGACCTTGCTGCTTATCAAATG
>NC_091292.1:5997212-6054712 GCF_038502225.1 Cherax quadricarinatus
AAAGGGGGGGGGGGGTTGGCCTGTACATTGCAGAGTCACTTGTTTGCACAGAACTGCTAAATGCCTCAAATGATGTAGTGGAAGTTTTAGCAGTAAAGGTCGAGAACCAAAACCTAGTCATTGTGATAGTCTACAAGCCTCCGGATGCAACATCCCAGCAATTCCAGGAACAGCTGTTAAAAATTGACCACTGTCTGGAAAACCTTCCAGCTCCTGCACCCAACATCTTGCTCCTGGGGGATTTCAACTTAAGGCACCTAAAATGGAGGAATATAGCAAATAATATTGTTGCAGTAATAACACCAGGAGGCAGCTCTGATGAAAACTCACACTCACGCGAGCTTTTAAATCTCTGCACAAAATTCAATTTAAACCAGCAAATAATAGAGCCTACTAGACTAGAGAATACACTAGACCTCATATTCACTAACAATGATGATCTGATAAGAAATGTCACCATATCAAAAACAATATACTCAGATCACAACATAATTGAGGTTCAGACATGTATGCGAGGAGCCCCAGACCGACAAAATGAGACTAGTCACGAGGGAGCATTCACCAAATTCAACTTCAATAACAAAAACATAAAGTGGGACCAAGTAAACCAAGTCCTAACCGATATAAGCTGGGAAGATATACTAAGCAACACAGACCCAAACTTATGCCTAGAACAGATTAACTCGGTGGCACTCGATGTATGCACAAGGCTTATTCCTCTAAGAAAAAGGAGGAGTAGATGTAAAATAGAAAGAGACAGGCGCTCCCTTTACAGGCGACGGAAAAGAATAACAGAGCGGCTAAAAGAGGTCAATATATCTGAAATGCGCAGGGAGACACTGGTCAGAGAAATAGCAAGCATCGAACTTAAGCTAAAAGAATCCTTTAGGAGTCAGGAATCGCGGGAAGAACTAAAAGCTATAAATGAAATCGAAAGAAACCCAAAGTATTTCTTCTCCTATGCCAAATCAAAATCGAGAACAACGCCCAGTATTGGGCCCCTACTTAAACAAGATGGGTCCTACACAGATGACAGCAAGGAAATGAGTGAGCTACTCAAGTCCCAATATGACTCAGTTTTTAGCAAGCCGCTAACCAGACTGAGAGTCGAAGATCAAAATGAATTTTTTATGAGAGAGCCACAAAATTTGATTAACACAAGCCTATCCGATGTTATCCTGACGCCAAATGACTTCGAACAGGCGATAAATGACATGCCCATGCACTCTGCCCCAGGGCCAGACTCATGGAACTCTGTGTTCATCAAGAACTGCAAGAAGCCCCTATCACGAGCCTTTTCCATCCTATGGAGAGGGAGCATGGACACGGGGGTCGTCCCTCAGTTACTAAAAACAACAGACATAGCCCCACTCCACAAAGGGGGCAGTAAAGCAACAGCAAAGAACTACAGACCAATAGCACTAACATCCCATATCATAAAAATCTTTGAAAGGGTCCTAAGAAGCAAGATCACCACCCATCTAGAAACCCATCAGTTACACAACCCAGGGCAACATGGGTTTAGAACAGGTCGCTCCTGTCTGTCTCAGCTACTGGATCACTACGACAAGGTCCTAAATGCACTAGAAGACAAAAAGAATGCAGATGTAATATATACAGACTTTGCAAAAGCCTTCGACAAGTGTGACCATGGCGTAATAGCGCACAAAATGCGCGCTAAAGGAATAACAGGAAAAGTCGGTCGATGGATCTATAATTTCCTCACTAACAGAACACAGAGAGTAGTCGTCAACAGAGTAAAGTCCGAGGCAGCTACGGTGAAAAGCTCTGTTCCACAAGGCACAGTACTAGCTCCCATCTTGTTCCTCATCCTCATATCCGACATAGACAAGGATGTCAGCCACAGCACCGTGTCTTCCTTTGCAGATGACACCCGAATCTGCATGACAGTGTCTTCCATTGCAGACACTGCAAGGCTCCAGGTGGACATCAACCAAATCTTTCAGTGGGCTGCAGAAAACAATATGAAGTTCAACGATGAGAAATTTCAATTACTCAGATATGGTAAACATGAGGAAATTAAATCTTCATCAGAGTACAAAACAAATTCTGGCCACGAAATAGAGCGAAACACCAACGTCAAAGACCTGGGAGTGATTATGTCGGAGGATCTCACCTTCAAGGACCATAACATTGTATCAATCGCATCTGCTAGAAAAATGACAGGATGGATAATGAGAACCTTCAAAACTAGGGAGGCCAAGCCCATGATGACACTCTTCAGGTCACTTGTTCTATCTAGGCTGGAATATTGCTGCACTCTAACAGCACCTTTCAAGGCAGGTGAAATTGCCGACCTAGAAAATGTACAGAGAACTTTCACGGCGCGCATAACGGAGATAAAACACCTCAATTACTGGGAGCGCTTGAGGTTTCTAAACCTGTATTCCCTGGAACGCAGGAGGGAGAGATACATGATTATATACACCTGGAAAATCCTAGAGGGACTAGTACCGAACTTGCACACGAAAATCACTCACTACGAAAGCAAAAGACTTGGCAGACGATGCACCATCCCCCCAATGAAAAGCAGGGGTGTCACTAGCACGTTAAGAGACCATACAATAAGTGTCAGGGGCCCGAGACTGTTCAACTGCCTCCCAGCACACATAAGGGGGATTACCAACAGACCCCTGGCAGTCTTCAAGCTGGCACTGGACAAGCACCTAAAGTCAGTTCCTGATCAGCCGGGCTGTGGCTCGTACGTTGGTTTGCGTGCAGCCAGCAGCAACAGCCTGGTTGATCAGGCTCTGATCCACCAGGAGGCCTGGTCACAGACCGGGCCGCGGGGGCGTTGACCCCCGAAACTCTCTCCAGGTAAACTCCAGGTAAACACAGCAACACAGTAAATGACCATATAACCTGTCTTTGTAATACTCATTTGTACTAAATTGTTATCTGTTTTACAATAATTTTTGTACCACTGAATATATCATTGCTTAGTTAAACTTAATTTAATTTTAAGCTTGCCCATAATGCTCTGCAAACAAGGGGCTTTGGCATGCTGCACTTTAAAAATTGTATTCCTTGTACTTCTCTGTATCATGTTCAAATAAATAAATAAATAAATAATAAATAAACTAGGTTGGTAGCGCACTCTGTTCACATATTGAGTGTCCATGGTTCGATCCCCGGTACGGGTGAAAACACTGGGTCGTTTTTCCTTAATACACCTGCTGTCCCAGCTCACGTAGCAGTAAGTAGGTACCCGGGAGTTAGTCGACTGGTGTGGGTCGCATCCTGGGGAGACAAAATTAACCTAAGTTGCCCGAAATGTTCTGCATATCCAGGGGCTTTCTATATAGTATGTCATTGATGTCAACTAGGTATGTATAAGTTGTATCATGTACTTGTATCAATAAAGATTATTATTATTATTATTATTAGTAGTAGTAGTAGTATAATCACTATTATCACTGAATTGTTTGGGTTAGTAAGAGAAATCAAGATTATTATTATTAAATTATTTTTATTTATTTATTTATGTCTTTGCAAATAGTACATTGAGATTATTATTATTACCAGTTGGGAAAATAAGCCACTTTATCTGATTTTTTTTGGGGGGGGAGGTTATCCTAGGTAATTTACACATATATTACTATGTATGATAATTTCTGTAACTGTATTTATGTATATCTGTACCAGAATAAACTTAGAGGAAGAGCAAGAGGAGAGCTGCTGACGTCACTGGATTGTGACTTTTCTAGGTTATCCCAGGTTCTCTACACAAATTCTGCTATGTATGATAGTCTATATAACTGTGTTTTTGTATCCCTGAATAAACTTACTTAGTAACTTATTTCACAAACCCCGCCGCCGGTGACCGACTGACAGCAGCACCGAGATAAACCAGCAGCTGCAGGTGGGCGTCCACGGTACTGCTGTGTTTATGTTGACAGTTGTGTGTTAATGTTGAGCTGCAGCTACTGGTCTTGGTGGAGTGTGGTCGTCTTGTCCTGCTCTGGGACAGTTCTATCGTAGAAGTGAATGGTATAGTATAATAATAGGTATTTAAAGGACCCCCAATGGAAATAAGTCACTTTGACTTTTTGGGTTATGCAAGGTTCTCTACACATGTGCTGCTATGTATGACAGTCTATGTAACTTGAAACTTAATTATAATTGGATCTGTGCTCCAGTTCCCCGAATTAAGCCTGAATGCCTTCCACATCCTCCCCCGGGCGCTGTATAATCCTACGGGTTTAGCGCTTCCCCTTTGATTATAATAATAACAAACTTAATTCCATGATGCTGCAGTGTCTGACAGTTGACTTAATTACTTATGTTTGGTGATTCCAGTAAAATGTGGAAAATGATACTTTATGTAGAGTTCAGGGTATTTATTATAAAGGAAACTTCGCCATGGGTGGTTTCTCAGACCACTTGTAGCAAAAGTTTAATATAATAAATGTCCTGAACCGTATTTAAGCTTATTTCCCCCCCCCTCCCTCCACAGTTCTGTCATGTTTTGAGGCAATTCCTCTGTGTTGTACCGTTTTGGTGCATTAGTAATTGTAAAATATTTTTGTTATAAAATGTTCATAGTGACTTAATTCAGGATAACACAGCAAAGTGAAATACTGTATGATATTTTTTATTACTCATGTCTTTATATTTCTACCAGGGTGCTTATTTTAGTTTTGTATTTTGGTAAGCGATCTACTGAGATAATAATTACAGTATAGTATATGAAAGTTATTTGGGCTTTGAATTTAATAACTGCCTATTGCATATAGTTATACGAAAATGGTATTTTATGATGACTTAACCTAGACCTGTGGCTTGGTTGACAGCTCGCCCAGTTTACATATTAAGTGTCCATGGTTTGGTCCCTGGCATGGGTGGATACATTGGGCACGTTTTTGTATGCCTAGCAGATAATAGGTACATGGGTTTTACTTGAATGTTGTGGGTTGTATCCTGGGGGACAAGGTTAAAGGACCCCAATGGAAATAAGACAAACAGTCCCTGATGATGCTCTGACTTTATTGGATTATCCTGGATGGCTAACAAGAAAATTTTGTTCAGAGTGTTAACCCAGATGGTTATTAACTCAAGATATCTTAGTAAAGTCAGGATGTCATCAGACTGTATATGTTATATCCACTGGGGTCTTTTAATTCTCTCTCCCAGAATGCAACTCACACCAGTCACCAAACACCCAGGTACCTACTTTCTACTAGGTGAAAAATGGCAACAGGTGTAAGGAAATAGGTCATTTCCACCCATCCGAAAATCAAACCTTGGTCTCTCAGTGTGAGATTTGCGGCTGCTACCAAGTACCATGAGGATCACTACCTAGGTTTTATGTTACTCAGAAGTAGCATATTGGCTCAAAATTGAATGGCCCAGGTTTGTGGGTGGGGCAGGATGTATGGGCAAATCTCCGAACACCTGCTGCCTTACTTTACCTAACAATAATAGACACGAGTGTTAGTCAGTACTCCTAGGACCCCAATGGAAATAAGTCACTTTGTCTGACTTCTTCGGGTTATCTGAGGTAATCTACACATTCGCTGCTATGTATGATAGTTTATGTAACTGTATTTATGTGTACCCATACTTAAATAAACTCACTTAGTCGGCTTAACAGGAAATTCGTATCCATGGGGAGGACCTAAGGATCCTAATTGAAATTGGCTTTCTTGTGTTGTTAACTCTCCCTTCTCCCCGCCCCTGCATATAATAATCTCAATAAACAACAACTACTACTACTACTATTCTATTTGTTTTCCCTTCTTCATTCTTTTTTAATTAATGGCTTTGCCAAACTTGTCTTGTTCATTTATTTTCAATTTTCTTATCTGTGGTTAAATATGTACAGTATACTGTATTTTCTTATAGTTAATGCAACCTAATCTAACCTTTAAACTGGTAACTATCCTACTGGCTTGTCCATAGCCTTTAATAAATTGTTCATTACACAACTGCTGTCCAGATAGCCTTTTCCTTTTAATATAGTAAATATTGATAAGAAATTTGTATCCCAGACTTTATTTGAAGCAAATAAATTCATAATTTTTTATTAGAATATACAGTAATTTAGTAGGTGAAAATTTTGTTCCAGATTTTGTAAAAAAAAAAAGCAAATTTCTTTAATTTTTCTTCAAGAATTTTTTTTTCCAATATACATACATATTCATAACTTTCCATAAATCAGACACTCCTCCAGGGAGGTGCCTTGATGACACTGAGATGCTCTTGATTCAAGGAACTGGACATGTTTTTCTCTTCCTTGGATCAGACCTGAATGCACTAATTTCCTTGGGGCCTGTATGATCCCTGTTGGTTTAGTGTTTCCCCCTGATTAAAACAATTATAAATTAGTTATCCTTGAGCATGAATTGGTATACAAGAGAAAGTATTCATTTTTTATAGGCTGAAGAAAAATGTGGCTATTAATAGTTGTTTGACTTATAAATACTAATTCATTGTTTATTTTCAGTTACCACCATAATGACAATTTACAATCTCTACCTTTTTGACCGGGATGGTCAGCTTCTACATTATGCCGAGTGGACACGAAATAAACAATCTGGAATGACAAGGGAAGAGGTTAGCTAAATGGATTATTGTATCAAGTATAGTAATAAGTCTATTAATAATTCTATTATACACCTATCATTCAATCTTATTACTGTCTATTTGGAATTATTATTGCTATTGTTTATGTTAATTTTGTTAGTATATTACAGTATTTTTGTTAATGTTTTCATTATAATTATTATTATATTTCAGCCTCTCTTCACTTAGCGACGTACTTGTTTACCGACGACTCGGACTTAGGACGGGCTCTCTGACCAGTATGCATACCTGAATAATGTATACTAGAGCTGATTTCCTCTGTTCTGTTTACTGCAATATACAGTACACTACTGTATAAACATTTAAAAATATACTAAAAATTTTATAAATGGTGCAAAGGTGACATTAAAACAATATCAAAGATGGCTGACACAAACTCACTACCATTATAGTATGTTCCTCACTTAGTGACGAATTTGTTTACCAGCGTAGTATAGTGAACCCTCGGTTATTGGCCGTAGTCCATTCCAGAAGGTCGGCCTAAAACCAAAAAGGCCAAATATCGAAATAATATTTCCCATAAGAATTAATGTAAATCCAATTAATCCATTTCAGACATCTAAAATTATTAGCAAAAAATGCATTTTTTAAAGATTAACTATAGTTTCAGGAACAGAATTACATGTGTATCGTTAAGTGAGGAGAGGCTGTATTATAATTATTATTATTATCACTCTCTTATTTACCCCTATCTCACCTATGGAATTTGTGCATTGGGCTCAACAACAATTAACCATCTCAGACCACTAATTACCCAACAAAAGGCTGCAGTTAGAATGATGATAAATTCTCACTACAGGCAGCACACTCCACCAATATTCAAAACACTCAACCTACTCACCATACAAAACATCCATACTTATTACTGCACCTATTACATACATAGAACACTTAACTCTGATATTAACCCTCCCCTCAAACATCTCCTTACCAACCTCAACAGAACACATGACCATAACACAAGGCACAGATCACTCTTTGATGTTCCTCGTGTCCTTCTCACGCTATGCAAAAACTCAATGCACATAAAAGGCCCTAAAATCTGGAATTCATTACCTGTAAATATAAAAGAAACACTACCTGTTTATAAATTCAAGTCTCTTCTCAAAGATCACTTACTCACTCAAAACCAAATAAATACTGAATAACTGAACCTTATAAATTGTATATCCTAAATGTTACTCACAATTATATCACACAAATGTTAAACCTAGGACCCAATCTAACTTTATTATTTTTTTAAATACACTACCTAACAGAATACTCCATTCGACTGAATGTACAGCAATGCATGCAACCATATGACCTGTCTTTGTAATACTCATTTGTGCTTTATAGTTATCTGTTTACAATAATGTTTTATCACTGATTTCATCATTGCTTAGTTAATCTTAAGTTAATTTTAAGCCAGCCCGTAATGCTATGCATATAAGTGGCTTTGGCATGCTGCTCTTACCTGTATTTTTTTGTACCTCTGTATGTATGCTAAAATTACTAAATAAATTATAGTTATTATTATTATTATTATTATTATTATTTGATATCTCCACTAAAGGTATACATAATATGATATTACAGTGGACCCCCGGTTAACGATTTTAATCCGTGCAAGAGGGATAATTGTTATGCGAAATAATCGTTATGCGAATGAATTTTCCCCATAAGAAATAATGGAAATAAAATTAATCCGTGCAAGACGCCCAAAAGTATGAAAAAAAATTTTTTTTACCACATGAAATGTTAATTTTAATACACACAAACTGAAAAAGGCATGCACAATTACATGACACTTACTTTTATTGAAGATCTGGTGATGATTGATGGGATGGGAGGAGGGGAGAGCATTATCTTCTTACTGTTTAGAAGGGGAATCCCCTTCCATTACGACTTGAGGTAGCAAGTCCTTTTCCGGGGTTACTTCCCTTCTTCTTTTAATGCCACTAGGACCAGCTTGAGAGTCACTGGACCTCTGTCGCACAACAAATCTGTCCATAGAGCTCTGTACCTCCCGTTCCTTTACGATTTGTCTAAAATGGGCCACAACATTGTCATTGAAATAGTCACCAGCACGGCTTGCAACAGCTGTGTCAGGGTGATTTTCATCTATAAAGGTTTGCAGTTCAACCCACTGTGCACACATTTCCTTAATCTTTGAAGTAGGCACAATGGATTCCACAACTGGCATAGGCTTCTCAGGGTTAGCCCCAAACCCTTCAAAATCTTTCTTAATTTCCATACTAATTCTCACCCTTTTTACCACAGGGTTGGCACTAGAAGCTTTCTTGGGGCCCATGGTCACTTATTTTCCAGAAACAGCACCGAAAACACTGTAATAATACGAAATATTCCGAGTGTATGCTTGGATGTTACCGCGGAGGCTGGCTGGTAAACAATGGGACGGCCGGCACATGTGAGGCTGGCTGAGGGCACATTGGACGCGTCTCGGACGAAAATCGGTAAGCGGGTTTTTAATCGGTATGCGCGGCAAAAATTTTGCGATAAAAGTAATCGGTATGCGGAAAAATCGCTATGTGATGCCATCGTTATGCGGGGGTCCACTGTACTTATTCATACTTAGTTACCTGTTGGTATATTGTATGGCTCTGCATTAATTTGAAAATTAGATGTTTGACACTGCATGACCAGGAAGTTACTGTGGTCATTAAATTGCTACTTTATATACAGAAAGCTATGATTTTTAAATCAGGTATAAAGGTATAATACGGGGAAGCATGATAGTCCACTCAGAATTAAGCTTAATTTGATAAAGCTCGGTCCTGAGTGAAAGACTAAAATAAAAGCTTCTTCTGCATTATGTGTCTTTATAATCACTTGTCAGCTTGTTGCTCCAGTCACAGATTTATGTACCAGTTTGGTAAGACAGGGCAGGGAAGCAGTATTGATGGACCTGAAAGGCTAGTTCAGATTAAAACTGATAATTACTCTATGCTTCTTGCAGGAAGCCAAGCTGATGTACGGGATGATATTCTCCATCAAATCATTTGTTACGAAGGTGAGTTATTGTAGTAGGTTGGTAGACAGCGACCACCCAGGGAGGTACTACCGTCCTGCCAAATGACTGTGAAACAAAAACCTGTAACTGTTTTGCATGATGGTAGGATTGCTGGTTTCTTTTTCTGTCTCATAAACACGCTAGATAACAGGGATATCTTGCTTCTCCTACTTACACTTTGGTCACACTTCACAGACACGCACATGCATATATATATATATACATACATCTAGGTTTTTCTCCTTTTTCTAAATAGCTCTTGTTCTTTTTTATTTCTTCTATTGTCCATGGGGAAGTGGAAAAGAATCTTTCCTCCGTAAGCCATGCGTGTCGTATGAGGCGACTAAAATGCAGGGAGCAATGGGCTAGTAACCCCTTCTCCTGTATACATTTACTAAAAAAGAGAAGAAGAAAAACTTTATAAAACTGGGATGCTTAAATGTGCGTGGATGTAGTGCGGATGACAAGAAACAGATGATTGCTGATGTTATGAATGAAAAGAAGTTGGACGTCCTGGCTCTAAGCAAAACAAAGCTGAAGGGGGTAGGAGAGTTTCAGTGGGGGGAAATAAATGGGATTAAATCTGGAGTATCTGAGAGAGTTAGAGCAAAGGAAGGGGTAGCAGTAATGTTAAATGATCAGTTATGGAAGGAGAAAAGAGAATATGAATGTGTAAATTCAAGAATTATGTGGATTAAAGTAAAGGTTGGATGCGAGAAGTGGGTCATAATAAGCGTGTATGCACCTGGAGAAGAGAGGAATGCAGAGGAGAGAGAGAGATTTTGGGAGATGTTAAGTGAATGTATAGGAGCCTTTGAACCAAGTGAGAGAGTAATTGTGGTAGGGGACCTGAATGCTAAAGTAGGAGAAACTTTTAGAGAGGGTGTGGTAGGTAAGTTTGGGGTGCCAGGTGTAAATGATAATGGGAGCCCTTTGATTGAACTTTGTATAGAAAGGGGTTTAGTTATAGGTAATACATATTTTAAGAAAAAGAGGATAAATAAGTATACACGATATGATGTAGGGCGAAATGACAGTAGTTTGTTGGATTATGTATTGGTAGATAAAAGACTGTTGAGTAGACTTCAGGATGTACATGTTTATAGAGGGGCCACAGATATATCAGATCACTTTCTAGTTGTAGCTACACTGAGAGTAAAAGGTAGATGGGATACAAGGAGAATAGAAGCATCAGGGAAGAGAGAGGTGAAGGTTTATAAACTAAAAGAGGAGGCAGTTAGGGTAAGATATAAACAGCTATTGGAGGATAGTTGGGCTAATGAGAGTATAGGCAATGGGGTCGAAGAGGTATGGGGTAGGTTTAAAAATGTAGTGTTAGAGTGTTCAGCAGAAGTTTGTGGTTACAGGAAAGTGGGTGCAGGAGGGAAGAGGAGCGATTGGTGGAATGATGATGTAAAGAGAGTAGTAAGGAAGAAAAAGTTAGCATATGAGAAGTTTTTACAAAGTAGAAGTGATGCAAGGAGGGAAGAGTATATGGAGAAAAAGAGAGAGGTTAAGAGAGTGGTGAAGCAATGTAAAAAGAGAGCAAATGAGAGAGTGGGTGAGATGTTATCAGCAAATTTTGTTGAAAATAAGAAAAAGTTTTGGAGTGAGATTAACAAGTTAAGAAAGCCTAGAGAACAAATGGATTTGTCAGTTAAAAATAGGAGAGGAGAGTTATTAAATGGAGAGTTAGAGGTATTGGGAAGATGGAGGGAATATTTTGAGGAATTGTTAAATGTTGATGAAGATAGGGAAGCTGTGATTTCGTGTATAGGGCAAGGAGGAATAACATCTTGTAGGAGTGAGGAAGAGCCAGTTGTGAGTGTGGGGAAAGTTCGTGAGGCAGTAGGTAAAATGAAAGGGGGTAAGGCAGCTGGGATTGATGGGATAAAGATAGAAATGTTAAAAGCAGGTGGGGATATAGTTTTGGAGTGGTTGGTGCAATTATTTAATAAATGTATGGAAGAGGGTAAGGTACCTAGGGATTGGCAGAGAGCATGCATAGTTCCTTTGTATAAAGGCAAAGGGGATAAAAGAGAGTGCAAAAATTATAGGGGGATAAGTCTGTCGAGTGTACCTGGTAAAGTGTATGGTAGAGTTATAATTGAAAGAATTAAGAGTAAGACGGAGAATAGGTTAGCAGATGAACAAGGAGGCTTTAGGAAAGGTAGGGGGTGTGTGGACCAGGTGTTTACAGTGAAACATATAAGTGAACAGTATTTAGATAAGGCTAAAGAGGTCTTTGTGGCATTTATGGATTTGGAAAAGGCGTATGACAGGGTGGATAGGGGGGCAATGTGGCAGATGTTGCAAGTGTATGGTGTAGGAGATAGGTTACTGAAAGCAGTGAAGAGTTTTTACGAGGATAGTGAGGCTCAAGTTAGAGTATGTAGGAAAGAGGGAAATTTTTTCCCAGTAAAAGTAGGCCTTAGACAAGGATGTGTGATGTCACCGTGGTTGTTTAATATATTTATAGATGGGGTTGTAAGAGAAGTAAATGCGAGGGTCTTGGCAAGAGGCGTGGAGTTAAAAGATAAAGAATCACACACAAAGTGGGAGTTGTCACAGCTGCTCTTTGCTGATGACACTGTGCTCTTGGGAGATTCTGAAGAGAAGCTGCAGAGATTGGTGGATGAATTTGGTAGGGTGTGCAAAAGAAGAAAATTAAAGGTGAATACAGGAAAGAGTAAGGTTATGAGGATAACAAAAAGATTAGGTGATGAAAGATTGAATATCAGATTGGAGGGAGAGAGTATGGAGGAGGTGAACGTATTCAGATATTTGGGAGTGGACGTGTCAGCGGATGGGTCTATGAAGGATGAGGTGAATCATAGAATTGATGAGGGAAAAAGAGTGAGTGGTGCACTTAGGAGTCTGTGGAGACTAAGAACTTTGTCCTTGGAGGCAAAGAGGGGAATGTATGAGAGTATAGTTTTACCAACGCTCTTATATGGGTGTGAAGCGTGGGTGATGAATGTTGCAGCGAGGAGAAGGCTGGAGGCAGTGGAGATGTCATGTCTAAGGGCAATGTGTGGTGTGAATATAATGCAGAGAATTCGTAGTTTGGAAGTTAGGAGGAGGTGCGGGATTACCAAAACTGTTGTCCAGAGGGCTGAGGAAGGGTTGTTGAGGTGGTTCGGACATGTAGAGAGAATGGAGCGAAACAGAATGACTTCAAGAGTGTATCAGTCTGTAGTGGAAGGAAGGCGGGGTAGGGGTCGGCCTAGGAAGGGTTGGAGGGAGGGGGTAAAGGAGGTTTTGTGTGCGAGGGGCTTGGACTTCCAGCAGGCATGCGTGAGCGTGTTTGATAGGAGTGAATGGAGACAAATGGTTTTTAATACTTGACGTGCTGTTGGAGTGTGAGCAAAGTAACATTTATGAAGGGATTCAGGGAAACCGGCAGGCCGGACTTGAGTCCTGGAGATGGGAAATACAGTGCCTGCACTCTGAAGTTGGGGTGTTAATGTTGCAGTTTAAAAACTGTAGTGTAAAGCACCCTTCTGGCAAGACAGTGATGGAGTGAATGATGGTGAGAGTTTTTCTTTTTCGGGCCACCCTGCCTTGGTGGGAATCGGCCAGTGTGATAATAAAAAAAAAATAATGTAGATGTTAATATATTTTTTTGAAAGTGCTATGGGGTTAGGTCATTTGTATTTTGAAAGGTTATTCTTGTATTTTTTATATTTCAAGCTATTGCAATAATGTTTCATTATGAGTTTGTAGTGTTTATTTTATAACACAGTAAATATATATTCGGTGCTATCAAAAAAGTTACTGTTCTCGAATTTTCACGTACTTCCTGGGTTAAATATGGCGGCAGTGTAGATCACACTACACAATACATTCCTTTGTGAAGTAGCATGGCAGGTTTCAGCACAGTCGGTTATTCTGTTGAGGTTAGATGGGCATTTTTTGTCAAGTCAGTACGTACGTTGTTATAATTTTTTGTGTATGTAACAGATTGGATTCTTTAAAAGAAAGAAAATGTGTACTCACCTAGTTGAGGTTGCAGGGGTCGAGTCCAAGCTCCTGGCCCCGCCTCTTCACTGGTCGCTACTAAAAATTTTTCCCATGCCGGGAATCGAACCCAGGCCTCGCGGGTGAGAGCCGCGTATCCTAGCCACTAGACAACATGGGAGTTAAACATATCCTTCGAACTGGATTCAAACCAGTGACCTATGAATGTCTGCTTTTACAACCAACTACAGTCCATCGCTCTACCAACTGAGCTATCGAAGGAGTTTGTGTGTGTGTAAAATTCTGTTTTGAGCTTGGTAAAACAGCTATTGAAACTCACAAAATGCTTCAGGAAGCATTTGGCGATGAAGCAATGGGTTGGACACAGTGTTTTGAATGGTTTTCTCAATTCCAAGCAGGACGAATGTCAGTTGAAAGTGAAGAATGCTCTGGTCATCCATCAATGTCAAAAACAGATGACAACATTGAAAAAGTGAGGAAGGCTATTCATGATCATCGTCAGAGCATCCAGGACATTGCAAGTAGTGTGGTAATTTCATATGGGTTGTGTCAAAGAATTTTGACTAAAAATTTGAACATGAGGTGAGTGGATGCAAAATTTGTGCTCTGCTTGCTGACTCAAGACCAGAAAGACCATTGTTTTGTGGCTAAAAATATCATGGCAGTCATCCCCCACCCTCCCTACTCCACAGATCTAGCTCCCTGTGACTTCTTTCTCTTCCCCAAAATAAAAATGGCATTCAAGGGGCAGCATTTTAACAATGTGGAGGAGATTCAAGCAGAATTGCAGGCTGTGCTAGATACCATTAGGAAAGAAGACTTCTAGAAATGTTTGAAACAGTGGCAGAGGTGCTGGGATCAGTGTATAGCCTCCCAGACAATACTTTGAGAGAGACAGGTTCAATTAAGTGATTAGGCAAGCCTATGTATTTTTTTCACAGCAATCCAGGAAATTTTTGATAGCCCCTTGAATTAGAAATTTGAAAATTTTTAAAATTTATTCCTTTTTTGAGGGTCATTAAAGTAACAGGCATGCAACACTCCATTGGGTTCAGTGATGGAAATGTGTGTCAATAAGATGACATTTCTGGGGGCCCCCAGATGCTGTTTTATCACTGTAGTAAATGTCATTTACTGGGGAAGAAAACTAATTGGTAAACATAAGAAACTGAGATGTTGGAGTGTGAGCAAGGTAGCATTTATGAATGGATTCAGGGAAGTCAGGTAGCTGGACTTGAGATCTGGAGGTGGGAATTACAGTGCCTGCACTCTGAAGGAGTGGTGAGGATATTTGCAGTTTGCAGGGGCATATGAACAGTGGTAGTGGCATGCCTCTGGTAAGACAGTGGAGCGAGTAATGATTAAAGTGTTTCTTCTTTTTTTGTCACCCTACCTTAGTGGGAGATAGACGGTGTCAAAGAAAAAAAAAGTTTCAACATTGCCAATTTATTTTCCTTCAAGAGGTGCTTTGTTGCCTGTGAAGGGTTCTTGATCCAAGGAATTGGAGCTATTCTCCACTTGGATCAATTTTGATTACCTCCCATTTCCCAGACACTATATCCCTTATGGGTTTAACACTAGGTTTGACAGTATATGAGTGGAATAAATTGCTACGTAGGGCCATTGAAGCAAATATTTATTAAACATTGATCTATTATTGTATGTCAGAGGAATCCTCACTTTTTGGAATGTTGTATTTCATCTTTATTCACTTTAATTTTTAGCAATTTTATTGAGACATAGATTTGGCTGACTAAATTCAATGCTTGTTGAAAAGCTGTGGAAGTTCAAATTCTTCAGTGATTCAGAAAAAAAAATGTTATTATAAAGCTCTTTATATCCTTATGGATCATTCATTACTAATAGTGTATGTGCACTGGTAGCTATGATATGCTGGACTGACATATGTGTTGTTACAGTAATGAAATTTTTTTTTTATCACACTGGCCGATTCCCACCAAGGCAGGGTGGCCCGAAAAAGAAAAAAACTTTCACCATCATTCACTCCATCACTGTCTTGCCAGAAGGGTGCTTTACACTACAGTTTTTAAACTGCAACATTAACACCCCTCTTTCAGAGTGCAGGCACTGTACTTCCCATCTCCAGGACTCAAGTCCGGCCTGCCGGTTTCCCTGAACCCCTTCATAAATGTTACTTTGCTCACACTCCAACAGCACGTCAAGTATTAAAAACCATTCGTCTCCATTCACTCCTATCAAACACGCTCACACACGCCTGCTGGAAGTCCAAGCCCCTCGCACACAAAACCTCCTTTACCCCCTCCCTCCAACCTTTCCTAGGCCGACCCCTACCCCGCCTTCCTTCCACTACATACTGATACACTCTTGAAGTCATTCTGTTTCGCTCCATTCTCTCTACATGTCCGAACCACCTCAACAACCCTTCCTCAGCCCTCTGGACAACAGTTTTGGTAATCCCCCACCTCCTCCTAACTTCCAAACTACGGATTCTCTGCATTATATTCACACCACACATTGCCTTCAGACATGACATCTCCACTGTCTCCAGCCTTCTCCTCGCTGCAACATTCATCACCCATGCTTCACACCCATATAAGAGTGTTGGTAAAACTATACTCTCATATATTCCCCTCTTTGCCTCCAAGGACAAAGTTCTTTGTCTCCACAGACTCCTAAGTGCACCACTCACCCTTTTCCCCTCATCAATACTATGATTCACCTCATCCTTCATAGACCCATCCGCTGACACGTCCACTCCCAAATATCTGAATACATTCACCTCCTCCATACTCTCTCCCTCCAATCTGATATCCAATCTTTCATCACCTAATATTTTTGTTATCCTCATAACCTTACTCTTTCCTGTATTCACTTTTAATTTTCTTCTCTTGCACACCCTACCAAATTCATCCACCAATCTCTGCAACTTCTCTTCAGAATCTCCCAAGAGCACAGTGTCATCAGCAAAGAGCAACTGTGACAACTCCCACTTTGTGTGATTCTTTATCTTTTAACTCCACGTCTCTTGTCAATACCCTCGCATTTACTTCTCTTACAACCCCATCTATAAATATATTAAACAACCACGGTGACATCACACATCCTTTTCTAAGGCCTACTTTTACTGGGAAATAATTTCCCTCTTTCCTATGTACTCTAACTTGAGCCTCACTATCCTCGTAAAAACTCTTCACTGCTTTCAGTAACCTACCTCCTACACCATACACCTGCAACATCTGCCACATTGCCCCCCTATCCACCCTGTCATACGCCTTTTTCAAATCCATAAATGCCAGAAAGACCTCTTTAGCCTTATCTAAATACTGTTCACTTATATGTTTCACTGTAAACACCTGGTCCACACACCCCCTACCTTTCCTAAAGCCTCCTTGTTCATCTGCTATCCTATTCTCCGTCTTACTTTTAATTCTTTCAATAATAACTCTACCATACACTTTACCAGGTATACTCAACAGACTTATCCCCCTATAATTTTTGCACTCTCTTTTGTCCCCTTTGCCTTTATACAAAGGAACTATGCATGTTCTCTGCCAATCCCTAGGTACCAAACCCTCTTCCATACATTTATTAAATAATTGCACCAACCACTCCAAAACTATATCCCCACCTGCTTTTAACATTTCTATCTTTATCCCATCAATCCCGGCTGCCTTACCCCCTTTCATTTTACCTACTGCCTCACGAACTTCCCCCACACTCACAACTGGCTCTTCCTCACTCCTACAAGATGTTATTCCTCTTTGCCCTATACACGAAATCACAGCTTCCCTATCTTCATCAACATTTAACAATTCCTCAAAATATTGGTGAAAATGAACGCTTCAGTATCTAATAATACCCGTAGGCAAATTTTCTCACTTATACTAGAAACTAATTGGCTTACAGCACTTTTAATGACAGTTATCTCTCTCAAAACAGGTTTCTCCTGTGGATCTGCGAGAAGGTTACCTCACCTATACCACCAACAAGTACCGGCTTAATCTTTATGAGACTCCATCAAGATTAAAATTTATCCTTAATACTGATGTACATGCTCAGGGTATAAAAGAGCTCCTTCATCAGATATATACACAAGTATGTGTCAATGTATTCTGAAGTATGTACTGTATTTCGCGACTTTTTAGACTCATTTTAATTTTAATGGCTTGGCATTGGACGTAACTGGGAGAGCTACAGTCCACCCCACACCCCAAACTTATAGCACCCGTCACTGACCTTCAGTTTATAGGATGCAGGGTGGTTTTTGGAGACTTTTTATGGAAAAAACATGCATCTAATAAGCTGCGAAATATGGTATACATGTACAGGGGAACCTCTACTTACGAGTGCCTCCATGTGCGAGTTTTTCCAGATACGAGCAGCTGCTCAGTTGTTTTTTGCTTCCAGATGCGAGCAAAATTTCCAGATGCGAGTGGGCCTCAAGGGAGGTTAATTGACACTGGTGAGGGGGCTCTTGCTCTTGATCTAGGGAATTGGATCTCCGTTGTTTGTTGGACTATCTTATTGAAACATGGGCAGTGTATGATGTAAAGATGCTTCTTAATGTACACCAAAAATGAAAGAAATCGGACCATAAATAACGGAGTTCACTTCTCAGCCATTAGCCTCCCCTTAGCAGTATATTTTCGTATGGTTTTTATGGTTGTATTCTCGTTTTATTTGGTCTCATGTGATAGAATGGAAGATATACTACAAAAATAAATATGATTTTAATTGGTTTCATGATGACAAGTACCTTGAAATTGAGCTCAAAATAGCGACATCAGTGGTAGACATCATGAGGTAGCAGTGGCAGACAACATGAAGCAGCAGTGGCAGACAACATGAAGCAACAGTGACAGGCATCATGAGGTAGCAGTGGCAGACAACATGAAGCAGCAGTGGCAGACAACATGAAGCAACAGTGACAGGCATCATGATTTAGCAGTGGCAGACAACATGAAGCAGCAGTGGTAGACATCATGAGGTAGCAGCAGTGGCAGACAACATGAAGCAGCAGTGGCAAAGTGTAGCATTAAGAGTGTAGCAATTAAGTGTAGCATTAAAAATGTAGCAGTTAAGTGAAGCATTAAGAGTATAACACTTACAAGTCACTCTGTCTGACTTTTTTGGGTTATCCTAGGTTCTCTACACATGTCTGCTGTGGTGGCCCTATAAACCCCAACAACAATTCTGCTGTCACCACCACTAGCCACATACCTAATGACATGTATTTTATTCATTCTAGTGTATATATCATGTTTCTATGTTATTAACATTGTTTATTATGTCATATTACATGAATTGTGATAAATAAATAAGCTGTACAGTTGATATTAGGGAAATTATTAAAGAATTTTCTCGTGCCTGGAATTCCACTGGAATGAATTAATTCCATTTCAATTAATTTAAATGAGGAAAATTGACTCTGCAAACAAGCAAATCCAGTTGCGAGCAAGGTCATGGAACGGATTAAACTCATAAGTAGAGGTTCCACTGTATCTTGAAATGTGTAATTGACACTTGCATATGACAAATATTTTCTTTTACAGCTTCTGTTGAAAGATTTAGGCTTGATTTTTTTCATCTTCTGTACTTCATTGCTCTCATATCACATTAAGTTCTCATGCTTCCATCTTTATTCAGATGGAAAGCTGCATTTAGGTTTTATATTCATTAAAGTATGATATGGTAAGGGGTGGTTGAATGGATGATGAAGGGTGAGCCATGTTTTGACTAATGCCCATCCTTCTTTCACTGAGAATAAACATACTTGCTTGCCTACTTACTGGACACACCATCTCCTCAATTGTCCCATTTCTCAGATGGAGCAACAAAAAAAAAAAAAATAGAAAAAAAAAAAGGTACAAATTTATTTTCTGTGACTGCTTGTCTTACACTATTAATAATATGAATCATGACAGTGTTGAAGAAAACCAGTAAATTAAACAAGGAAATGTTTAATTCATTAAATATTCTATAACAAACTTACATTAGTCACTCCAGGTCCTAAATTTTTCTTAGTCATAAATTCTGCTGGAAACTGTCCCTATAAAAAAATGGACAGTGTTTTCTGAAATTCCAAGAGATATAAAATACTGCATATTTCAAGTAAGGATATATGAGCCAGAATCTAGTACTGTGCAGGTATAAATATATAAAGTTTTGCAATGAAGAAGTGTAGAGCACGTTAGAAGTACAGTGGAACCTCAAAAATCGAACTGCTCCCAACACGACCAATTATGTAAGTGTATTTTTTAAGTGCTTTTATAAGTGTATTTTTGAGGGTCTGAAATGGACTAATCTAATTTACATTATTCCTGATGGGAATAAATTAATTCGGTAAAGGCACTCGAACAGCCTTCTGGACCGAAGAAAGTTCGATATTTGAGGTTCCACTGTACATTGATTTAGATTTTAGATTTTATGGGGTTTATTGTCCACCCCATATCCATCCTGTGGACGGTAGCGCAATAGCATACGGATGCACAAAAGATCTACAAACTAGGCCCCAAATGGATGTACATAAGTACATCTGGATTGATATCTATAGTTGACTTATCTATTGCAGGCAACTTTAGGAATGTAGATGAATACTTCACAGAACCAACAAGTTGATAAATTAGACACACATGCAACACTTGGGTATCTTTATTGAGGAAACGTTTTGCCACACAGTGGCTTCATCAGTCCATACAAAGGAGAATGGTGAAGAACAGGAGGAGTTTGAGGTAATCAGTCCATGAGCCTTGAGTTGATGTAGTCAGTCCATGTCTTGAAAAGAATACAGCATATCCTTTGTATGGACTGATGAAGCCACTGTGTGGCAAAATGTTTCCTCAATAAAGATACCCAAGTGTAGCATATGCATCTAATCTATCAACTTTAGGAAATTTGCTTAAATATGTCTGGTATCTTATTTTCATTAATAAGATATCTTGACATATCACATACTGTATCAATATATTTCGCAATAAGTGGACAATTAAGCACAGTTTTCAAAGTATGTGACCATAGCGCTGGTCACATACTTTGTATCTGGTTTGATCATCATGTATGCGTCTGCCAGAAGTACTTGTAGCCAACCCTAAGCTTGGCTAGTACATCATCAGTCAATCTGTTCATATTACAAGTTGCTCCATAAACATACTTATCTAATTCTCTCCTAATATTATTCCCAATGTTAGACACAGACACACCAAAGTTATATTCTACATTTTCTTCAGGGTACTTTTTTTTGGATAACATATCAACCTTATGTACGTTAATTTGTTTTTCCGTATTTTTTTTAGTATCTGTATCTGGCTTCTCCAGTGAACATGTTAATCATTATGTGAGTGAACAGTCTTCAGTGATGACATAGAATTACTAGTAATAATCTTAGAGTCAAATGAGTAATTAGTTGAAGGCTATTTGAAGAAAAACACTTGTTTTTGCCATAGTGGATTGAATAAGCTCACATATTGAATGGAGTGAAATCAGTTTATTGGTAAAGATTATTGCATATTATTAATGTTTCTGGTTAAAATTAAAAATATTTTTGCATATGAATAATATTGCAATGAAAATTCACAAGCATTGTCATATCTTTAAGTAATCATTTGTTTTAAAATGTCAAGATATGTACAAGTACCATCCGACTTTTGACCCGCTCGACATACGACCACTCGTACTTATGATCGTACGTCTGACAACAGGGCTGGGTGGGCCGATGCATACTGCTGTGCGACAGATGACCGCTACTCGCAGCAAAGCACCATCTCGGGAGAGCTCTCACATCACTCGGGCAGCATCACTTAGAGTTACTCTGCCCTATCAGCAGCACCATACTGTATTAACTGCTCTGTACTGATATGTGTACCTTTACAGTAGTAAAATATTTAGTAAACAGTAACAATACTATGTAGGTACTTTATATAGCAAAGGTTTGACATTATGCCCTGCCCAGTATGTCTGCAATTTTGTAAGGTTCGACTTGCGTCCTTTTTGACTTACGACCAGTTGGTCGAAACCAAGCTTGGTCATAAGTTGGATGGTACTTGTATATTAAATAAGTTGTTCTTTATTTTGAGTACAAGTTTATGAAGGCACTCTTCTTTCTTAACAGGTATATGTAGAGTATATAGTCTGCAATCCTCTGTGTCAGCTCAGTAAACCAATTGAGAGTGAATTATATGCTGCCAAACTGGATGAAGTGGTTAAACAAAGTCCTGCATATGCTTCAAGACCAGCATAAGGAAAAGCAATAAATGGGAAGATACTTCATTGTGGTAAAGTGTAAGTGGTATGAACTCTGTTAATGGAAGGAAGGTATTCTACCCTGTGTCTTACCAGGTATCATTGACCCAGTGGTCCAGTCTCCTTGATGACAGTCTGGTTAGTCAGGCTGTTGATAGTTGCCACACATGTTCAACATATATATCACCACCTGGTTGGTCATGAACGGTTTTCAGGAACTTTTTAAGTTTTCTCTTGAGAACAGTTGGAGATCTGGAAATTTCCTCTTGTATTTGAGAAGAGGCAGAGAACGTTTGTGCTTATAGTTATATCTTTGTGTACTTGACCAGTGCTTCTCAGTAGAAGGGTTGTAAGATAAGATAAGATAAGATTAAGATAAATGATGTGATTTGAAGGGGGTGGGTTAATTGGTGTAGTAAGAATGGAACTTAACCCTTTCAGGGTCCAAGGCCCAAATCTGGAGTCACGCACCAGTGTCCAAGAATTTTCAAAAAAAAAAATTTGTTATTTTTTCTTATGAAATCGTAGAGAATCTTTTTGTGAAGGTAATAAAACAAAAAGTACGAAATTTGGTGGAAAATTGACAAAATTATGCTCTCGCGAATTTTGATGTGTCAGCGATATTTATGAATCGGCGATTTTGCCGACTTTGACTCCCATTTTAGGCCAATTACATTATTCCAATCAACCAAATTCTTTGCTATTTCACTAGTATTACTTCTATTCTATCGATTGAGCACAAGAAATCGCCAAGTCAACTGTTTCAACTACAAAATAAAGTGATCGGAAATTGTTAATTTGGCCAATTTAACACAAAGTTCAAAATATTCCAATTTCAAAATAGGGTCCAGAATGAACAATGTAGGCATTCCTGGCACTAAACTAACATTTCCTCTGTTCATTAGTTATGTTTTGAGGCTTTACAAATAAATTCCATTTTGATTTTTTATTCACATAATGAATTTTTATTCACACCAAAAAATAGAAGATTTACTGTTATGCAATACTGTAATAATTGTATAAATATCATCACCATATTTGTGAATGTATATTAGACCCACCAGCTGGCGTGTATTAGACGTGTGAGGTCGTTTGTTTACTCTTGAATATCGGCAAAAATTTAACATTTCTGCTACTTTGAGCTCAGTTTCAAGCCATTTCCAGTGCTAAAACCAATCAAAATCATCTCTATTTCTGTAATATGTCTTCCATTCTATCAAATGAGACCAAGAAATCGCAAATACAACTATAAAAAACATACGAAAAAACACTGCAAAGTTGCTGTTTTAATCGAAAAATCATGATTTCATTTTTTTTCTCTCATTATACACAGTGTGCTGCAGGATCTGTTTTATGTGGTGCACACATACCACATAGATGTATTCTCTCATATCTAGGCCCAAATGTACCACTCACAGTTTATCAGAGTGAGCTGAGCTCATGGCGTAGATCTACGGTTTGGACCCTGAACGTAAAGCCGTAGATCTACGGGACGGACCCTGAAAGGGTTAATGAACTTGGAGATGGTATGGTGAAATACAATGTTAGGAGGGGATTGGGGAGGAAAGAAGTGTGTGCATTGGAGTGACAGGGATAAGGGAGAAAGAGAGTAGATGAAGGAGCATGTAGGAGGGAAGGAAAGGTAATAGGAAGTGGGCGACAGAAATGCTGTGTGTGTGTGTGTGTACACAATAGTTTTATATTGTATTAAATTAATATATTCATGGGGAAGCACCCAACCCATTAGGTATATACAGCACCAGGAAGTGGAGGGGTAACTCCAGTTACTTGGATCAAGAGCCTTTAATCAACATCAAGTCATTTCTACTTGAAGGGTATATGTATGTTTTAACAAACACTGGTGTAAAAATCATGGGTCAGTGTATTTCAATAAGTAGAGTCTTGTTGTCAGACAATGTATTGCTGTACAGTATAAGCTTTGTAAAGGCTACGGTGTTATAGTATATACATAATTGTTCACATTTGTAGTTACTGAATGCTGAGCCTTGATGCTGAAGAGTTCTTGATCCAAGAGATTAGCACTATTCCTTTCTTTCTATCAAATCTATTAATCTCTTAGTCCTCAGGTACTGTACAGCCCTTATGAGTTTAGTGGTTCTGCAAGATTGCAATTAAATTGTGGATGAAATGTGCAGTACTCTTCTCATATTTGTGTTATGTCCGAGAGTTTTTTGCATGTGCCGCTTTGAAGAAAAAATGTGTATATATAGATTTTGAGGATTTTCTTGAAATTTGTAAGAGTTTATTAAAAATTTAGGTTAAAAACCTCTTGAATTGCAATAAGTTACCAGCCATAAGCAGCTGTAGATTGAGGGGAAACACACTGAGCTCAAAACAAATAAAATTTTTTTTTACATTGCCCCTTCTATAAATTAAGGGGTACTTTTTCAATTTACAAAATGTTTATTTTGAACTTTAAGGTTAGTTTCTTCTCATATGGTTATGGTTGGTTTATCTGTATGTTTTAATAATGCTAGTACATTAATAATAGTGTTGGCAGTGGTGTGCTGCCAATACCACTATCATCAATATGATAATCAACTTACATACAGAGAATACAATATGTAAATATTTATGTAGGAATTTAATTGCAGAGCAATAGGGCAGGTAAACTGCCATTGTTATTTTTTGTCTTGTCCTGTGTGGCACTTGTGTGTTCCCCCCAAAATACTATGCTTGTACTGTCCTCTTCATGCCCGGAGTGCCTGTAGAGGACAGAAAAGCTTTGATAAATCAGACTATCACGATATCTTGGTTTTGTTAGCAAGGCATGATGGGTATTAGTGCTATGTATGGTCTGTGATATGTGTTTTCAGGAGTTATGTTTATATTGTCTTCTTTTACAGTCTCAATTTTTCAGCTCAGAAACCCCACTAACTTTCTTGGGCTTTAATATTTATTTAAAATTATTTAGTGTACTGTAAAAGTTTAGGGTTTGATAAGTAAGACACATTATAATCATTTTAGTGTAGTGTATTAAGGGCTGGATGAGTAAGACTTAATGTGCAACAGTTGGATATCCTTATTGTTGTAACTTTTCACCTGTACAGGCTATTTCAGTCAAATAACAGAGGTGATTAACTACTGGAAGCAGTGGAGAAGTAAAGATGATGTGATCAGTTCCACAGCCTTGAAATAGTTTGAGGTAGTCATTATTATTATTATAATCAAAAAAGAAGCGCTAAGCCACAAGGGCTATACAGCGCTGCTTGAGGTAGTCAGTTCCTTGAAAAATGTTCAGCTCTATAGTGTTGCTGCACTTATCAAAACTGAGGGATTGACCACTTCATCTTTACCTCTCCACTGCTTCTGCTGTCTCCAGTATTTAGTCACCTCTGTATTCAACTGAATAAGCCTACTGTTTAAGTGAAATGTTTTGACAAGGACACCTAACTGTTGCACATATCTTGCTCATTTACTTGTAGGTGTTGTACACCAATAAAATAATGAGTATTGAGGTTGCCTTGTGACTGGTATAATGCACTTTTAAATGTGATCTTTGATCTGAAATGATTTAGGTAAAATAAAATACTGATAAGTTTTAAAGTCTTTTATTATTGATTCTCTTATATGGTATACATAGTTAAATGCTGTCTTATGTACTAGTATGCCTGCAGAATCTGTGAAGTACTAGTACACACAATTCATGGCACCTTCAAATTTGCTGCATGTGGCAAATTTAGTCCTAAACATGAGAGAATGAATTTGCACACAAAATGTGCACTGTAGATACAAATTCCTGCCCCCATGCAAAGCATGATGAGAACAAATACACTCTCAACTTTTGTTAGCTATGGCTTTCAGATGTGAATCACTTGCTCCCACCACATTTAACCACTAATTGTTAATGCCTACCAACGCTAACTGAAAATGACTGATGCGGGGTTCCATGTACTGGAGAACAACGCGAGTCGTGGGAATATCTACAACTGAGCAAATTCCATCTTGTCTGTTTTCTGGTAATCGCAATATCTACCTAGCACTAAATCCCTGTACTGAAAGGCTACAAGGTGGTGGTATGCATGTGTGCTCATGAGACCTCCACAAAGATACAAGATTGCGTGTGTACTGTAAGACACCACTGCTCCTTATCACTTGGTTGGAGGAGTTCCACATATTGCAAGAGTTCTAACAGCATCCAGATCAACCAGGCTGTGATGGATATGTGGGGCAGTGGGCCTCCAGCAGCAGCAACCTGGTTGACCAGGCAAGCACCAGCCGAGCTTGGCCCATGGCTGGGCTCCAAGAGTAGTGATACTCTCGAAACTCTTCAAAGGTATATCTAAAGTGATTGTACATGTGCATATATGTTAGAAAGTCAAAAACTAGATAGAAACTCAGTTCAGTATTGTACATAAAATGAAACTGAGCACTAAAATAAAACCAGTGTCCATTAAAAATAAAACATGTTCTAGTGTTTATAATTGAAAATAAACCCCAAACAATATAAAAAAAAAAAAGAAAATATAAAAAAAAGAAACATTGGCCCATACAACAACACTCACTGTTGCTATCAAGTGCAATGTAATTCTGAGAGTACTACACAGGTTTTATCTGGATCTTTTTACCTATAGAAAAATATATTTTACATTTTTTTTTCAAGACTGTGACAAAAAGGGACATTTAGCCCTTAAACTAAGGCCATAAGTTAAATTACCCTCCTGCAGTGCAATTTAAAAAAATCTTAAAATTGCAGAGTGCCTTTTTCCATAGGTAATAACACCAGAATGAATGAAATCCATCCAGGACTTCCAGAATTATATTAGTGCACAGTTGAAGATTCTGGGTAAAATATTCTTTCCATTTTCAATTTTTTTCCTTAGACAGTTTTTTTTGGTTTGCTATTGGTTATAAACAAACATGATTTTCTGTAGACACTGGTTTCACTATTTTGTTTTAGCACTCAAATTTTGTGCCACAAAATTCCAGATAATTTTATCTTATACACATTCACTAAACCCTAGAATGTTTTTATCCGCATCAGTTTCTGACTGCTTTTAATTAATGCACAATCATTATAGATGCTATTAGAATTCTTGCAGTATATGGAACTCTTCAAAACAAGGGATAAAGCACAGTGGTTTTTCATAAGAGTTACACATACATTATATCTTTTATCTTAACATTGTGGAGGCCTTGCAATGTGAGTGCACACAACATCTCTCTGGAGCCTTTTTACCTTTTCAGTAAGAGGAATTAGTACTAGGTAGTGACTTGACTACCAGGCTGCAGTGGGTTGACTGGATTTGAAGCGGTACTGTAACCATCCCCTTGACTCACATTCATCTCCATCCAGTGGAACTCCACATGAGAACCACTATATTCACTGTTAGCAGCTGTAGGTGTTAACAAAGTGTTCAACTGTGGTGGGAGTGAGGGATCCACATCTGGAAGCCATACTTAACAAAGGTTGAGAGGGTAGCTGCTATGACATGCTCTGCAAGGGACAGGAATTTTTTTTATAGCGTGCACATCTAGTGATGACTTATTCTCTCATGTTTAGGCCTAAATTTGCCACTTGTAGCAAATTTGAAGATGCTATAAATTATGTGCACTACGTCACCGATGTTTATTGCTTGGATGTACTAGTACATGACAAATGGCAGAGTAATTAATTCTGGGGCCTTAGACAGTTTAAAAATTGAATTTTATTCCCTGATTATGAGCATATTTGATGCATAAATATATGAAGTTGATGAGTTTCCTTTAATACTACAGCTCATGATCATGTTTTCATATATTTAGGGGGAAGCACTTAACCTGTATGAGTTATTCAGCAGCTGGGGAATGGGAGGCAACTGGGTTTGATTCAAGGAAGGGGAGGACAAGCTTAATTTCTTGGATCAGAAGCCCCCATCACCAGCATCAAGGAACCTTCCTTAAGGGATGATGTCATCATATGGAGGTGCCGAAGGTATTTAATACATACGGTGGTACCTTGACTTATGAGTTTAATTCGTTCCTCACTGAAATTAACTGAAATGCCATTAATCCGTTCCAGCCCCCAAAAAACCATCCCAGGGGCAGGAGAAAATACTTTAATATAATGCTAATATCAACTCTATGGCTTATTTATCTTTCAGAATTGATCTAATATAACATAAACACTATAAGTAACACAGAAACATGATATATACTCTAGAATGAATAAAATAAGCCATAATATAGTGAGTGTCCAGGACCAGTCTGAGCATATAAAATCATTACTGCTCCTTCCTATAACGTGTTCTTTGGTACTGGGTAAGAGAAAACAGAGTTTTTGAGAGGCTGACTGCACTAGATCACTAGTGCAGTGATAATGAATATCTCAGAATTAAGTTACACACTTATTTCATGAAGCCCACCATTTACAATTGGAGTAAATGCAATAATATTGACAGGAATTATAAAAAAAATTATTGTTCTACAATTGGCTTGTAGAATATTGGAAATATTCCAAATATTTTAGGATTTGTGTGGGAGTCGTGGGGGTCGTCCCTCAGTTACTGGGGGTCGTCCCTCAGTTACTAAAAACAACAGACATAGCCCCACTCCACAAAGGGGGCAGTAAAGCAACAGCAAAGAACTACAGACCAATAGCACTAACATCCCATATCATAAAAATCTTTGAAAGGGTCCTAAGAAGCAAGATCACCACCCATCTAGAAACCCATCAGTTACACAACCCAGGGCAACATGGGTTTAGAACAGGTCGCTCCTGTCTGTCTCAACTACTGGATCACTACGACAAGGTCCTAAATGTACTAGAAGACAAAAAGAATGCAGATGTAATATATACAGACTTTGCAAAAGCCTTCGACAAGTGTGACCATGGCGTAATAGCGCACAAAATGCGCGCTAAAGGAATAACAGGAAAAGTCGGTCGATGGATCTATAATTTCCTCACTAACAGAACACAGAGAGTAGTCGTCAACAGAGTAAAGTCCGAGGCAGCTACGGTGAAAAGCTCTGTTCCACAAGGCACAGTACTAGCTCCAATCTTGTTCCTCATCCTCATATCCGACATAGACAAGGATGTCAGCCACAGCACCGTGTCTTCCTTTGCAGATGACACCCGAAACTGCATGACAGTGTCTTCCATTGCAGACACTGCAAGGCTCCAGGCGGACATCAACCAAATCTTTCAGTGGGCTGCAGAAAACAATATGAAGTTCAACGATGAGAAATTTCAATTACTCAGATATGGTAAACATGAGGAAATTAAATCTTCATCAGAGTACAAAACAAATTCTGGCCACAAAATAGAGCGAAACACCAACGTCAAAGACCTGGGAGTGATTATGTCGGAGGATCTCACCTTCAAGGACCATAACATTGTATCAATCGCATCTGCTAGAAAAATGACAGGATGGATAATGAGAACCTTCAAAACTAGGGAGGCCAAGCCCATGATGACACTCTTCAGGTCACTTGTTCTATCTAGGCTGGAATATTGCTGCACTCTAACAGCACCTTTCAAGGCAGGTGAAATTGCCGACCTAGAAAATGTACAGAGAACTTTCACGGCGCGCATAACGGAGATAAAACACCTCAATTACTGGGAGCGCTTGAGGTTTCTAAACCTGTATTCCCTGGAACGCAGGAGGGAGAGATACATGATTATATACACCTGGAAAATCCTAGAGGGACTAGTACCGAACTTGCACACGAAAATCACTCACTACGAAAGCAAAAGACTTGGCAGACGATGCACCATCCCCCCAATGAAAAGCAGGGGTGTCACTAGCACGTTAAGAGACCATACAATAAGTGTCAGGGGCCCGAGACTGTTCAACTGCCTCCCAGCACACATAAGGGGGATTACCAACAGACCCCTGGCAGTCTTCAAGCTGGCACTGGACAAGCACCTAAAGTCAGTTCCTGATCAGCCGGGCTGTGGCTCGTACGTTGGTTTGCGTGCAGCCAGCAGCAACAGCCTGGTTGATCAGGCGCTGATCCACCAGGAGGCCTGGTCACAGACCGGGCCGCGGGGGCGTTGACCCCCGAAACTCTCTCCAGGTAAAAACTCCAGGAGTAAAGGGCAAGATATTTTGCATGTCCTTATTGTCGAAACTTTTCACCTGTACAGGCTATTTCAGTCAACAGAGGTGATTAACTACTGGAAGCAGTGGAGAGGTAAAGTTGATGTGATCAGTTCCACAGCCTTGAAATAGTTTGAGGTGGGCAGTTCCTTGAAAAATGTTCAGCTTTATTTTTTTGCAGAATAATTAAAGATAATTACATAGGTAGTAGGTTGGTAGACAGCAACCACCCAGGGAAGTACTACCGTCCTGCCAGATGACTGTGAAACAAAAACCTGTAACTGTTTTGCATGATGGTAGGATTGCTGGTTTTCTTTTTCTGTCTCATAAACACGCTAGATAACAGGGATATCTTGCTACTCCTACTTACACTTTGGTCACACTTCACAGACACGCACATGCATATATATATATACATCTAGGTTTTTCTCCTTATTCTAAATAGCTCTTGTTCTTGTTTATTTCTTCTATTGTCCATGGGGAAGTGGAAAAGAATCTTTCCTCCGTAAGCCATGCGTGTCGTATGAGGCGACTAAAATGCCGGGAGCAATGGGCTAGTAACCCCTTCTCCTGTATACATTTACTAAAAAAGAGAAGAAGAAAAACTTTATAAAACTGGGTTGTTTAAATGTGCGTGGATGTAGTGCGGATGACAAGAAACAGATGATTGCTGATGTTATGAATGAAAAGAAGTTGGATGTCCTGGCTCTAAGCGAAACAAAGCTGAAGGGGGTAGGAGAGTTTCAGTGGGGGGAAATAAATGGGATTAAATCTGGAGTATCTGAGAGAGTTAGAGCAAAGGAAGGGGTAGCAGTAATGTTAAATGATCAGTTATGGAAGGAGAAAAGAGAATATGAATGTGTAAATTCGAGAATTATGTGGATTAAAGTAAAGGTTGGATGCGAGAAGTGGGTCATAATAAGCGTGTATGCACCTGGAGAAGAGAGGAATGCAGAGGAGAGAGAGAGATTTTGGGAGATGTTAAGTGAATGTATAGGAGCCTTTGAACCAAGTGAGAGAGTAATTGTGGTAGGGGACCTGAATGCTAAAGTAGGAGAAACTTTTAGAGAGGGTGTGGTAGGTAAGTTTGGGGTGCCAGGTGTAAATGATAATGGGAGCCCTTTGATTGAACTTTGTATAGAAAGGGGTTTAGTTATAGGTAATACATATTTTAAGAAAAAGAGGATAAATAAGTATACACGATATGATGTAGGGCGAAATGACAGTAGTTTGTTGGATTATGTATTAGTAGATAAAAGACTGTTGAGTAGACTTCAGGATGTACATGTTTATCGAGGGGCCACAGATATATCAGATCACTTTCTAGTTGTAGCTACACAGAGTAAAAGGTAGATGGGATACAAGGAGAATAGAAGCATCAGGGAAGAGAGAGGTGAAGGTTTATAAACTAAAAGAGGAGGCAGTTAGGGTAAGATATAAACAGCTATTGGAGGATAGATGGGCTAATGAGAGCATAGGCAATGGGGTCGAAGAGGAATGGGGTAGGTTTAAAAATGTAGTGTTAGAGTGTTCAGCAGAAGTTTGTAGTTACAGGAAAGTGGGTGCAGGAGGGAAGAGGAGCGATTGGTGGAATGATGATGTAAAGAGAGTAGTAAGGGAGAAAAAGTTAGCATATGAGAAGTTTTTACAAAGTAGAAGTGATGCAAGGAGGGAAGAGTATATGGAGAAAAAGAGAGGTTAAGAGAGTGGTGAAGCAATGTAAAAAGAGAGCAAATGAGAGAGTGGGTGAGCTGTTATCAACAAATTTTGTTGAAAATAAGAAAAAGTTTTGGAGTGAGATTAACAAGTTAAGGAAGCCTAGAGAACAAATGGATTTGTCAGTTAAAAATAGGAGAGGAGAGTTATTAAATGGAGAGTTAGAGGTATTGGGAAGATGGAGGGAATATTTTGAGGAATTGTTAAATGTTGATGAAGATAGGGAAGCTGTGATTTCGTGTATAGGGCAAGGAGGAATAACATCTTGTAGGAGTGAGGAAGAGCCAGTTGTGAGTGTGGGGGAAGTTCGTGAGGCAGTAGGTAAAATGAAAGGGGGTAAGGCAGCCGGGATTGATGGGATAAAGATAGAAATGTTAAAAGCAGGTGGGGATATAGTTTTGGAGTGGTTGGTGCAATTATTTAATAAATGTATGGAAGAGGGTAAGGTACCTAGGGATTGGCAGAGAGCATGCATAGTTCCTTTGTATAAAGGCAAAGGGGATAAAAGAGAGTGCAAAAATTATAGGGGGATAAGTCTGTTGAGTGTACCTGGTAAAGTGTATGGTAGAGTTATAATTGAAAGAATTAAGAGTAAGACGGAGAATAGGATAGCAGATGAACAAGGAGGCTTTAGGAAAGGTAGGGGGTGTGTGGACCAGGTGTTTACAGTGAAACATATAAGTGAACAGTATTTAGATAAGGCTAAAGAGGTCTTTGTGGCATTTATGGATTTGGAAAAGGCGTATGACAGGGTGGATAGGGGGGCAATGTGGCAGATGTTGCGAGTGTATGGTGTAGGAGGTAGGTTACTGAAAGCAGTGAAGAGTTTTTACGAGGATAGTGAGGCTCAAGTTAGATTATGTAGAAAAGAGGGAAATTTTTTCCCAGTAAAAGTAGGCCTTAGACAAGGATGTGTGATGTCACCGTGGTTGTTTAATATATTTATAGATGGGGTTGTAAGAGAAGTAAATGCGAGGGTCTTGGCAAGAGGCGTGGAGTTAAAAGATAAAGAATCACACACAGGGTGGGAGTTGTCACAGCTGCTCTTTGCTGATGACACTGTGCTCTTGGGAGATTCTGAAGAGAAGCTGCAGAGATTGGTGGATGAATTTGGTAGGGTGTGCAAAAGAAGAAAATTAAAGGTGAATACAGGAAAGAGTAAGGTTATGAGGATAACAAAAAGATTAGGTGATGAAAGATTGAATATCAGATTGGAGGGAGAGAGTATGGAGGAGGTGAACGTATTCAGATATTTGGGAGTGGACGTGTCAGCGGATGGGTCTATGAAAGATGAGGTGAATCATAGAATTGATGAGGGAAAAAGAGTGAGTGGTGCACTTAGGAGTCTGTGGAGACAGAGAACTTTGTCCTTGGAGGCAAAGAGGGGAATGTATGAGAGTATAGTTTTACCAACGCTCTTATATGGGTGTGAAGCATGGGTGATGAATGTTGCAGCGAGGAGAAGGCTGGAGGCAGTGGAGATGTCATGTCTGAGGGCAATGTGTGGTGTGAATATAATGCAGAGAATTCGTAGTTTGGAAGTTAGGAGGAGGTGCGGGATTACCAAAACTGTTGTCCAGAGGGCTGAGGAAGGGTTGTTGAGGTGGTTCGGACATGTAGAGAGAATGGAGCGAAACAGAATAACTTCAAGAGTGTATCAGTCTGTAGTGGAAGGAAGGCGGGGTAGGGGTCGGCCTAGGAAGGGTTGGAGGGAGGGGGTAAAGGAGGTTTTGTGTGCGAGGGGCTTGGGCTTCCAGCAGGCATGCGTGAGCGTGTTTGATAGGAGTGAATGGAGACAAATGGTTTTTAATACTTGACGTGCTGTTGGAGTGTGAGCAAAGTAACATTTATGAAGGGATTCAGGGAAACCGGCAGGCCGGACTTGAGTCCTGGAGATGGGAAGTACAGTGCCTGCACTCTGAAGGAGGGGTGTTAATGTTGCAGTTTAAAAACTGTAGTGTAAAGCACCCTTCTGGCAAGACAGTGATGGAGTGAATGATGGTGAAAGTTTTTCTTTTTCGGGCCACCCTGCCTTGGTGGGAATCGGCCAGTGTGATAAAAAAAAAAAAAAAAAAAAAAATAAAATTACACGATTACCTCCAGTGAGAACATTGCACTAGCATTGTTTTATAAGTACCAAGTCCCAAAACCACCTTTTATTGTGTCATTTAGGCTGAGGTTTTTGCCAAATGTCATTTTCAGTAAATATTTTTTTTTTTCACTTGTAACTCGGATTTGGGCTCGCAATTCAAAGCAAAAAATTGACCAAGCAATGGCTCATACCTCAGAAAACTCGTAAGTTGGGGCACTTGTAAGTCAAGGTACCACTGTATTCACAAATATGGGTCACAAAGCACTATAAGGATGTGTGGGGGGCTATTGCCAAAAGAGAGTAGCATGAGAAATGTATTTACGAGTTAACTAGGAAAGGTAAAGTTGGCATAATAAGTTAGTCTGCATCATAAAATCTTGTCTACAGTGACAGCAGGGCTTTCTGAAAACAGAACAAGGTGAGTGACCGAACCAGGCACTGGAAACAGACTGAAAATAAATTCTAGGTACTCTTTGATAAATGGTACAACTTATAATCAAAAGGTGTGGACAGCATCATGCTCTCTGCAGTTGTGATCCTCAGTTCCTTGAATCAGAAAATCAAAAGGTGTTTGACTGTCAACAAAGCCTGACAATTTGTACAGAGAGGTGTCAGGTGCTTCTTCATGTTATGGATATGCACATCTTGTATGGCCAATACAAGACTTACATAGCCAATGCCAGCTGTATCTTCAGAGTTAAAGCACAGATGCTAAACTTTTTACTAGTGAATACATGAGTTAAACTTACTTCCAGAACTGAATTACTATGTATCTCATGTTTCACGATGGACATCAATTAGGTCTTGTAATGTTCAGAAGGCCGAGATTTTAGTCATCAGAGAGAGGTAGATCAGTTGGATAATTCACTCTGCTTTCTCAAATCCAGTTACCAAGAAAAATACACCTCTGCAATTCTCCATGTGGGGACCACTTTGCGGACATGGCTGAAGTGAGAAAAAGCAAAATACAAGAAGGGTTTGAACAAAATTGCACTGCTGAGGGGACATAAAAACAGGGTGAAACCATAAAGTTATAACTACTCTACAGCCAAAAGTAAAGTCAGTACTGGTAAAACAAGCAAATAATCTGATATATACAGCCATATAAAACATTACATTCATAAGGGGTTATACAACACCTGAGGGAATGGGAGGCATTCAGCTTTCATTCAAGGAGAAAGAGCTCAAGTTGAATTCCATAGAATGAGCCCCTGACTGGCATCAAGGAACCTTCCTTGAGGGAAGTAGTATAAAACAAAAAAAACAAATAGGATCACACAGGTCAAGATACTTAAAGCTGCCAGTTAAGTCTCTGTATATGAAGTGTTGCTGTTGGGGCTATTAAGAGCTGGGGAAAAATATGTTGCCCAAATCAGAGCAGGAATTAAAATGGAAACAAAGTTTCCTCCAGAATGAGAGACTAAAACAGTCTGCAATTAGGCCAGGTGGATTACCTTGCTTAAATCCTGGGAGAACTAGACAGCCACTCAATATTAGGCTTTCAGCAGCCTAGGAGGAGCTGATATATGGCCCCCTGACCAACTACCCAGCTGAAGGCAGTGTATTAGGACTAATGTCTGAAGATAAGAAAACAAGAGAAATTCAACACTGATGCTTAAGGCTGGGGTAAAGTGAACATCTACATTCCACTAATGCTGTATATGCATTTTTTTAGGCCTAGCTCTATTGCTCACTTGATATATGATAATGTAAACATGTTATAAAGCTTTTATATGTATGTTTGAAAGTGAAAAAGTCTATGTTTCACTTCACAGCAGTAGCCCAGAACCTAACCTGCTGTATAAGCAGGGCCCATCTGTACTTATTTTAGTTCGGTGAAGTTTATTGTCACTGTAGTTACTTGTGAGAATCAACATACTAGTGCACTTTTTGCCTCTGCTGAGTGGAAATACAGTAGGAGCCCCGTACCCATAGGGGATACATTCCAAGGACCTGCCGTGGATACCGAAACTGCAGAGAGTAGCAAACCCTATACACAAGTCCTGTACATACCTATTATAAAGTTTAACTGATAAATTATGCACAGTAAGTAGAGAATTATATTTTTTTTCACTGATGAGAAGCACTTCACAGTTTCTCTTAGGCTTTGAAGAACTGCCAGTTTCTCTACATTTTTGCTTTGAGACCATTCTTATGCAAAATTAAGAGGCATTTTTGAGCCACAGTAGACAGTGGATATGGGGGGCTCTACTGTACTGTGTTATGAATGTTTTTAGAGTATCACCAAGTTTGATGGTGCTCACAGTGTGGCAGAGTTACACAGGGGATAGGAATAAATAAAGGAGTATGACTGAATATATTACCCAGTTGACTCGGCTAGTATTGTGTAATAAAAATGAATGAGAGAGAATATGACATAAAAATAAGGGTAGTTAAATGCTGCCACCACCCAAGTATTTGATTTTTAAACAAGAGAGCACAGACCCATGAGTGTACCTCTGGAGACTAACTGAAATAGGAGCATAAAGGTATATGTATTACATACATTACTAAAATGTAATAGAGAATGTTAATTTTTGAGGGATCTTCAATCCTAGATCTAGTTGAGGTTGATGGATTTCTACTCCCACCTTCTTGCTGCTACCCTATATATATTTTTTTTTCAAAGAACTGGCCATATCCCACCGAGGCAGGGTGACCCCCCCAAAAAAAAAGTTTCTCTTTTTAAATTTAGTAATGTATACAGGAGGAAGGGTTCCAGCCCCTTGCTCTTGGCATTTTAGTTGCCTCTCATGGCTTACGGAGGAAGAGTTCTTTTCCATTTCCCATTGGAGGTAATAAATAAATCCCTAGGTGAATAAACAAATGCATAAAACATTAATAGAATAAAGAATTTAAACAAAGCGGATAATAGAGAAAAAAAGAATAACATAAAACCAGCCATCTCCACCAAGGCAGGGTGACCCAAAAACAAGAAACACTTTCATCATCACTCACTCCAACACTGTCTTGTCAGAGGGGCACCAATATTACAGTTCAAAACTGCAAATATCCCCATCCCTTCTTCAGAGTGCAGGCACTGTACTTTCCATCTTCAGAACTCATGTGTGGCTAATTGGTTTCCCTGAATCCCATCATAAATATTACTTTGCTCATGCTCCAACAGCACATTGTCATAAAAACCCTTTGCCTCCACTGGCTCCTATCTAACACACACACACACATGCTTACTGGAAGTCTAAGCCCTCACACACAAAACCTCTTTTCACCCCCTCCCTTCAACCTTTCCTAGGATGACTGCCACCACGCCATCCTTCCACTCCAGATTTATACACCCTCCAAGTCATCTTCTCTAAATGCCCAAACTACCTCAACAACTGCTCCTCAGCCCTCTGGATAACACTTTTGGTAGCCCTGCACCTCATAATCTCTAAGCTACGGATTCTCTGCATAATAATCATACCACGCATTGTCCTAAGACATCTCCACTGCCATCACTATATAAAACTAAATTAAGTTTTCAGACAGGAATACGATAAATGGAATAGCATTAAATAACAGATGTAAAAATAAATGCACTTAGACAACAATAAAATGCAGAATAAACAAGCAGATGAATAATGATGTAGGAAAATATATAGACACAGGAGAATATAGGCTAAGATCATTGCACAGAAAAATATATAGCAAACACAAAGGAAGAGTATAAAGAAAACTACAGAACAAAATAAATATATACACATGAAATATGAAAACACACAGGCAAATATGTGAGATAAAGAACTTAGAACAGGTCAAAGAAGAAAAAATGAAAATATAAATATGCCACAGGATACCATGAAACGGAACTAGACACGGCACAGCACAAGCATAGATTAGATTAGATTAGATTTTTTATTTTGACAAATTACATGGTTGTACAGAGAAATATAATAGTTGAGCGTATATGCCAAAAGCCCCTCTGTATGCTAAGCATTTCGGGCAAACTTAAAGATTAACTTAAGAATAGTAAGGCAATAATACATAGTTCATATGGTCATTAGATAAGCTGGAGTGAGTACAGGAGAATTTAATATAATATCAGGTGATGCTACATGGTTATGATAAGTCTAGTAGAGACTTTTTACACTATCGAATTTGTTAATAAAGATTGCAGTAAGAGATAAGATAAGATAAGATTTCGTTCGGATTTTTAACCCCGGAGGGTTAGCCACCCAGGATAACCCAAGAAAGTCAGTGCGTCATCGAGGACTGTCTAACTTATTTCCATTGGGGTCCTTAATCTTGTCCCCCAGGATGCGACCCACACCAGTCGACTAACACCCAGGTACCTATTTGCTGCTAGGTGAACAGGACAACAGGTGTAAGGAAACGTGTCGAAATGTTTCCACCCGCCGGGAATCGAACCCGGGCCCTCCGTGTGTGAAATTTGGTATTACAATGGAACAATTTACAATCTACTACTATTTAAAACATATAAAATAGGTAACAAGTTAGTGGGCAAGATAGTAGTTACAGGTTTTAAAAAGAAAAAGATGGTAACATATAGCAAAAGAAAATTAGAATGATATAAAAAGATAACAGGTAGGAAGTAAAGAAACAAAATAACAATAGCACAAATAAATGTTGTGCATTTATTTGTGCTATTGCGACAATAAGAGGAAAATAGCATACATAAGCAAAGCTTAAGATAGCATGAAATAAGGTAGGGATAACACAAGATAAAAGATAACCTGAGACAGACATATGCATACAACAAAGTAAGAAGTCGATAAAGTAAAAAAAAAAGTAACATAAGAATAAGACTGGACATGAGAAATATCAGATAAAGGAAGTATAACATAAGCATGCAATATAGTACAGAACAAAGTTTAAGTTAAATTCCTACCGACATATACTAATGCTAACTCAGGCTAACCTATTTTTGCCTCTAAAACTAGCTAACCATAATTTCTTATTATAAGATATCTTTCAAGAATAAATTCCGGGTCCAGTCCCTGGACCCATTATGTACCTCTGTAATCTTTTGACTACCACCCATAGGATGGGTATGTGGTGCATACTAAACATATTAAACTAACTAAATGTATTTAGGCACAGGTACACATAAGTATAAATTATCATATGTAATTTAACATGTGTGAAAATTACTCAGGTAACCCAAAAAAGTCAGACAAAGTATTTGGTACAGCTAAAACAACTAAAATCCGAAAAACTCACTGCAATGTCATTTATCTTCATATTCAAGGTTCAGAGTGATCCCAATGGAAATAAGTCACTTTGTCAGATTTTGGGTTATCCTAGGTAATTTACACGTTAGTGTGTATGATAATGTGTATAACTGTATGTGTCCCTGTACATAAATAAACTTAATTACTTACTAAGCTGGCACTCCCAAGTTTGATATGGAAATGGGAAATAGTCAAATTTGGAAAGATTAGTAAGTATGTTTATTCAGGTAAAGGTACATATAAATACAGTTACACAGATTATCATACATAGCAGCATTTATGTATTATTATTATAATCAAGGGGGAAGCGCTAAACCCGGAGGATTATACAGAGCATTTATGTAAATTACGGAGGATAACCCAAAAAAGTTAGGAAACATTACAATTAATTGTTTCCTGTCGAGTTATAAGATGACTCGCCACTCGCCTATATATGGTTACAAGGTCGATTCACAGCTCCCGGCCTCAATGGAGCTTTTGGTCATCTGACTAAGTCCTTCCGCTGGTATACCAGCTCACCCCCGTAAAAACTGATACTTTTTTTAAGGGGAAAATCTGTGACTGACTTCTTTCTATATATAAACTCTTAGTAAACCTGGTACTCTTTATATCACTACAATTACTCACTAAAATATACCTAATCAAACACTAGTTTCCCACACTAAGAAATAATTACCATCGAAAATAATTATCCCAAAGACACCTGGATATATAAATACAAGATACAGATTATATGAACAAGGACTCCGATTTAAAATAAGTAGCTTTGACTTTTTTGGCTTTTCCTAGGTAATTTACACTACGTATGATAATTGTATTTATGTGTACCTGTTCCTAAATAAAACCTATTTACATACCTGTGAGAAGTGCTCCACCACAACCCAGACTCCAGCTATAAATAACCAAGGAAAAAATTTCAATCGCCAGGCACCACCATGACCTACACAGAGTAACACTATGAATGTAATAATCCCAGACAGTTATACAACATCCTGATATATGTTATAATCACGAATATAATTATAGCATTGTGAGTATCTTCAGTAAACAGAAGGCAGATTTGTCAATCAGTATGTATATTCACTTCTCATTCTTCAGCATAATTATACCTCAGCATAATTATACCTCAGCATAATTATACCTCAGCATAAATATACCTCAGCATAATCATACCTCAGCAAAATCATACATTATTCATACCTTTATTCAGGTACAGGTACACAAATACACTTACACAAATTATCATACATAGTAACATATGTGCAAATTACCTAGAATAACCCCTCCAAAAAGATCAAAGTAACTTATTTCCATTAAGGTCGTTGTAATATCTTATTATTTACACCTTAAAGGACCCAAGGTGGACACTAGTACACAGATGGCGGAAGAAGGCCCACAACCCGGCCATTTAAATGGATGACAGCCAAAGAATAAGTTAGAACATATTTATTACAAACCCTGCAGATGTACCACACACAGTAAATGTTATGCTTTTCTCTGACACTTTTTTGGTAGGTGAGGGGAGGTATGTTTTGATGTTAGTGAAGGAAAAAAGGGTCTATCCTACATTTCCTTGAATAATAATAATAATAATAATAATAATAATAATAATAATAATAATAATAATAATAATAATAATAATAATAATAATAATAATCTAAGAAACATGAAATAAGTAACTTTGACTTTTTAGGGTTATCCAAGGTAATCTACACATGCTACTATGTATGATAATTTATGTAACTATTTATGTGTACCTGTACCTGAATACAGTTACTAATACAAGAATGATCACAATTATATACAGTATTTAACACAGTAATAATTCTATTGACGACTAAATTATTATTTATTCTCATTTCTTATTATTATTACTTTTATTATTAGAGCGTTAAACCGTAGGGGTCACACAGCACCTGGTGGAAATAAGAGGCATCCAGGTTCGATCCAAGGAAACGGATCAAAAAACTCTCACCCCTTCAGGGAATCAGAAAGTCACTTTCATTTATACATTAATAAAACAATTTTTAATTGTCATAAGACCTTATGAAGCAGTCCCATGTGGTCTAGTGGCTAGGATACCTGGCTTTCACCCAGGAGGCCCGGGTTCGATTCCCGGCATGGGAATTAGTTTTTTTTCTCTATAAAGGTTATATTATTCAGATAAACACAAATACAGTTACCTAAGCTATTATACATATCAGTATATGTGTAGAGAACCTGGGATAACCCAAAAAAGTCAGTGACTTATTTCCATTGGGGTCCTTTTAATACCTTATTATACTATAAAGGAGATAATATTTTATTACACTATAAAGGAGATATACTAGGAATAAGGTAAAATGAATTATTTATATTTACATGTGTTAACTAAAAAAATAAAAATTCATTCTCCTCCCTTTCCGTCCTTACATTCATTAGATACCTTTCGGCAGTCTTCTTGAACTGGTTCATGCTATGTCTGGCTTTGACATGTGCAGGCAGTCTGTTCCATTCCTTTATTACTGTGCAATAAAATGTTTGAAGCCTGGCCACTGACTGGCTACTACAAAGTTGTGCTCTCTCCCCCTAATACTATGATTGCTTTGGCTCCCATATTCTGAACACTGTTTGTGAGCAATTTTATAAACTTGATTTAACTTCAGTTGTTTTACTGTCTTCAACATTCAGCATATCCAATTGTAATTCATCCTGGCCTACATGCTCTCTTAGACCCAGGTCCAGGATGAGTCTTGCCATTTTATTCTGGGTGATTTGCAGTCTATCTTTCAGTTCTTTTTTTGTCAAGGCAGAGTACCATGAAGAGCAATGACATTCTACATGGGCTAGACAGGGTCCTGCGAGCCTCAGTAGGCAGACACTGCTTGTCTGTAGAGGAACTTCAGTCTGGCAATCGCTTTCTTTACTACACTGTTCCCTATCACTTCTGACATGCATGGGTCAAAGGGGATTCCCAAATATTTTACTGAGGAAAACTGAAGTGATGGGTTTCCCATTACACCGGGCATTAAAATTACTTACCCTTCTGAGTTTGCTTCGTGCCAGAGTATGACTTCTGTGTCACTGAGGTGTAACCATAGTTTATCTACTAACCATCTGCTGCAGGACTCCAGTTCTAGCGTTATTACATTAGCTATATCTTGTGGGCCTTTACCTGACACATACAGAACACTGTCATCCACATACAGTAGGAGTTTGCATTTGACACTGATGGTCATGTCGTTTACATAACATAGGAATAATAAGGGACCCAGAATGCTACCTTGGGAACTCCACATGCTATTGGTAGGGTTTCTGATTCTGTTTTGTTGATTTTGACAATTTGTTTCCCGTTCCTAAGATAGGACTTAAACCAGTCTATGGAACCTATTATTATTATTATTATCAGGGGGGAGTGTTAAGCCCGGAGGGATTATACAACGCCTGTCGTAAAGGGGGGGGAGGGAGGTATTCATGCTTAACTCAGGGAACTGGAGCACAGATCCACTTCCTTAGATCAAGAGCCCCTCATCAGCGTCAAGGAACCTCCCTAGAAGAGCATAAAGGTTCAAGAGAGATTATTATCAATTTGGGCGCTAAACCCGTAAATACTTTTTGTGCAGAGAGGGATGTGTGAAGGTTATAAGTGAGAGAGGAGCAGGTGTGCGAGGGTTAAGTTTATTGAGGCACAGGTACACATAACTGCGATTATCATATATGGTGTAAATTATCTAGGATAATTGGATTATTATTATTATAATCAAGGGGGAAGCGCTAAACCCGTAGGATTATACAGCGCCTGTGGGGGATGTGGAAGATATTTAGGCTTAATTTGGGGAACTGGAGCGCAGATCTAATTCCCTATATCAAGAGCCCCTCACCAGCATCAAGGAACCTTCCCTGAGGGGTAGGATAATTGGAGGCCTTTATTAAACTGAATTCAGTTATTGCATTATTACACTCGTTAGGGGGAGCGCTAAATCCGTTGGGGGTCATACAGAGCCGAGGGGAACAGGAGGCGTTGATATTCGATCGAAGGAAGGGATTGGAGCTGTGAATCGACCCCTGCCATATATAGATAAGTACAGGTCCAGTTCCTTAGATCAAGAGCCCCTCACCACTATCAAGGAACATCCCTTGAGGAGAATTCAATCTTAAAAGAGTTCTTGAAATCTCATATGAAATTAACAATCTTTCTCTGCTTTAGCACGAAGATAGTGAATTATTATTTTATTACTACATACATTGGAAAGCGGTAAACTTGTAGAGACAATATAGCCCCTGAGAAGAAAGAAGCAATCAGGTTTAATCCAGAGGAAGGAATCCTGTTCACCTAGCAGCAAATAGGTACCTGGGTGTTAGTCGATTGGTGTGGGTCGCATCCTGGGGGACAAGATTAAGGACCCCAATGGAAATAAGTTAGACAGTCCTCGATGACGCACTGACTTTCTTAGGTTATCCTGGGTGGCTAACCCCCCGGGGTTAAAAATCCGAACGAAATCTTATCTTAAGAACCCTTCACCAGCACAGCGTTTCACCCACCATTATTATTATAATCAAAAAGAAGCGCTAAACCACAAGGGCTATACAGCGTCACCCACCATCAAGCAGCGGGCGGTACACTAATAAATCCTTGAACAACCATTAGAATAAGAGTGATTTATGTCCACTCATATTATAATATCGAAAATAACTGGTAATAACCCATTAGCTCTATCAGCCATATATTCTTACTTAATATACGAGGTGTAATAATCCTCTTATATTATCATTGTCTGTGAATAAAATAATATACCATACTGTAAATTTTAATTCCTCCTTTTCCTTGGATCAAACTTAATTGCATTCTGCTCCTCGAGGTGCTGTATGACCCTATGGTTTTAGCGTTTCCTCTTGAATATGATGATAATAATAATAATGTTTTGATTATATAACGTATAATTATTTTTATAATGGTCTTGAGGGCACACATGTGTTAAAGGCACATAAATAGCATTATGTAGATTTAAATTAGAATAACCCAATAAAGTCGAACTAGGTGTGAATTTTTTCCATTGGGGCTCCTGTTAATTTACACAGGCAATTATACATGCCGCCAAATATACTTTAATCTTAACATTATTAATAATACAGAGCAAAATCAGAAAAATAATTTAACAATACAAGAAATGAATCTCGCCCCACTTTAAGGAGATTCGTTCATTGTATTTTCTCTAGTTCTGTTCTTTAAGTGATTAATACTAAAAATAACCTCGACATGATCAGGTAGTCCATACTAGTTCTTAATAATTTTATATTATTATTACGTTCATACGAGCGCTAAACCAGTAGGTCATCGTGTCGCGCATGGGGAGGCACTCAGGTTCGATCTATGGTAAGAGATGACAGGTCCAGTTCCGTGAATCAAGAGCTCATCGGCATCAAGGCAACTTCGTGTGAAGGAATTGTTGCATTAATAGGCATAACAACAACAACAACAACATGTTACAGCTGCGAAGAGTCCAGAAGAAGGCCCTTCGCTTTATTACAGGCACCAGACTGATGGACAGAATCAGAATGGAAGATCTGCACATCCAACAGATCGACCAAATAAATGTCAGGCTGGACAAACTAAAGAAGCGACAACTATATGCCATGCAGGAACTCTATATACCAGACACAGGAAACCCACCCCAACCAACCAACACCACTAACTGCATCGATACCCTCCTCCCCACAGGACGCAAATGGTGTCCCTCAAACAAAGACCAAAGATTCTGAATGATCGCCCTGAAAATTTAGAAGAATGGATGCCACCAAAGCCAGTCTATGTTCAAGATAGATAACACCACCGTTATTGTGGATACCTAACATCTAACCAATAACATTTGAAAAGCACTTCTGGCAGGACACCGCCTCAGGACCAGATCAGCCGACCACCAGCTGCAGCAAGCGCCTTGTTATGTGTGTGTGTGTGTGTGTGTGTGTGTGTGTGTACTCACCTATTTGTACTCACCTATTTGTGGTTGCAGGGGTCGAGTCACAGCTCCTGGCCCCGCCTCTTCGCTGATTGCTACTAGGTCCTCTCTCTCCCTGCCCCATGAGCTCTATCATACCTCGCCTTAAAACTATGTATGGTCCCTGCCTCCACCACATCACTTTCTAGGCTATTCCATGGCCTGACTACTCTATGACTGAAGAAATACTTCCTAACATCCCTTTGATTCATCTGAGTCTTCAACTTCCAATTGTGACCTCTTGTGTCTGTGTCCCATCTCTGGAACATCCCGTCTTTGTCCACCTCGTCTATTCCGTGCAGTATTTTATATGTCGTTATCATGTCTCCCCTGACCCTCCTGGCCTCCAGTGTCGTCAGGCCGATTTCCCTCAACCTTTCTTCATAGGACAATCCCCGTAGCTCTGGGACTAGTCTTGTTGCAAACCTTTGCACTTTCTCTAATTTCTTGACGTGCTTGACTAGGTGTGGATTCCAAACTGGTGCTGCATACTCCAGTATGGGCCTGACGTAGATGGTATACAGAGTCTTAAACGAATCCTTACTGAGGTATCGGAACGTTATCCGTAGGTTTGCCAGGCGCCCGTGTGCTGCAGCAGTTATCTGATTGATGTGCGCCTCAGGAGATATGCTCGGTGTTATACTCACCCCCAGATCTTTTTCCTTGAGTGAGGTTTGCAGTCTTTGGCCATCTAAACTATATTGTGTCTGCGGTCTTCTTTGCCCTTCCCCAATCTTCATGACTTTGCATTTGGCAGGGTTAAATTCAAGGAGCCAGTTGCTGGACCAGGCTTGTAGCCTGTCCAGGTCTCTTTGTAGTCCTGCCTGATCCTCGTCCGATTTGATTCTTCTCATTAACTTCACATCATCTGCAAACAAGGACACTTCTGAGTCTATCCCTTCCGTTATGTCGTTCACGTATACCAAGAACAGCACAGGTCCTAGGACTGACCCCTGTGGAACCCCGCTTGTCACAGGCGCCCACTCTGACACCTCTTGCAGTAACCTCTTGTGAGGAACTGTGTCGAAGGCCTTCTTGCAGTCCAAAAATACGCAGTCGATCCACCCCTCTCTCTCTTGTCTTACTTCTGTCACCTTGTCATAAAACTCTAGTAGGTTTGTGACACAGGATTTTCCTTCCCTGAAACCGTGCTGGTTGTCAATTATACACTTGTTTCTTTCCAGGTGCCCCACCACTCTCCTCTTGATGATCTTCTCCATGACCTTGCATACTATACACGTTAGTGATACAGGTCTGTAGTTTAGTGCCTCATGTCTGTCTCCCTTTTTAAAAATTGGGACTACATTTGCCATTTTCCATACCTCAGGGAGTTGCCCAGTTTCAAATGATGTGTTGAAGATCTTTGTTAATGGCTCACACAATATCTCTGCTCCCTCTTTAAGGACCCATGGAGAGATGTTGTCTGGTCCCACCGCCTTTGAGGTGTCAAGTTCGCATAGCAGCTTCTTCACCTCCTCCTTGGTTATATGTACCTCATCCAGCACTTGCTGGTGTGCCCCCCTGTTCTGATTTCTTGGAGTCCTACTGGTTTCCACTGTAAATACCTCTTTAAATCTTGTGTTGAGCTCCTGACATACCTCTCGGTCGTTTCTTGTGAATTCCCCATCACCCTTCCTCAGTCTGATTACCTGGTCCTTGACTGTTGTTTTCCTCCTGATGTGGCTGTACAACAGCTTCGGGTCAGTCTTTACTTTTGATGCTATGTCATTTTCATATTGTCTCTGAGCCTCCCTTCTTATCTGTGCATATTCGTTTCTGGCTCTTCGGCTGATTTCTTTATTTTCCTGAGTTCTCTGTCTTCTGTACCTTTTCCATTCTCTAGTACACCTAGTTTTTGACTCCCTACACCTTTGGGTGAACCAAGGACTCGTTCTGTTCTTCCCATTATTTCTGTTTCCCTTGGGAACAAACCTCTCCTCTGCCTCCTTGCATTTTGTTGTTACATAGTCCATCATTTCTTGTACTGGTTTTCCTGTCAGTTCCCTCTCCCACTGAATGTCTTGAAGGAAGTTCCTCATGCCTGAGTAGTTCCCCCTTTTGTAGTTTGGTTTTTCCCAGCCTATTCCTGCTACTCTCTCCACTTGGAGCTCAACTATGTAGTCGAAGCACAGAACCACATGATCACTAGCTCCCAGGGGCCTTTCATACATGATACCCTCGATGTCCGAACTACTCATGGTGAATACAAGGTCCAACCTTGCTGGTTCATCCTCTCATCTCTCTCTGGTAGTGTCTCGAACATGTTGATGCATGAGGTTCTCCAGTACCGCATCCATCATCTTGGCTCTCCATGTTTCGGGACCCCCATGGTGTGTGTGTGTGTGTGTGTGTGTGTGTGTGTGTGTGTGTGTGTGTGTGTGTGTGTGTGTGTGTGTGTGTGTGTGTGTGTGTATATGTATATATATATATATATATATATATATATATATATATATATATATATATATATATATATATATATATATATATATATATATATATATATATATATATATATATATATATATATATATATATATATATATATATATATATATATATATATATATATATATATATATATATATATATATATATAACCTACCACGAATTCACTGCCATGTACGTATACATCTTGCATAGACTAGTGTGCCTCTGATGACTGGTGTGGTATACACGATCGTCTGATCATTATACTTATCACACACACACCTATTAATAAGCTCGGAAGTGGTTGGGTCACTTACCTCTAGTACCCTCCTAAACCCCTCCCTCCCCCCCAACCCCTTTTCCACATTCCATCTTACTGAACCTTCCTCCCCCAACTTACCAAACCTGTGGGTTAGGTGATGTCACAAATAGGGAGCCGTATAATGTACTATATCCAGTTTTTATATAATATACGTAACTTTATTTTCTTATTTATTTCACAATTTATTTTTATACATTTTATCGCCAAAGCTATACATGTTTTTATTTCCAGGCTACTTTATCAAATAAACCTAAAAAATATTAAAGATTTATTCCAAATACATCGAATAAAATCCATTAAAGTTCCTAATAAATTCCATAAAATTATATCATTCCACAGGATGATATTACCGAGTATTTAAGAGAGAAGCTCTAAACCCTTAGGGCATACAATGCAGGGAATGAGAAGTACTGTGATCATATTTAATCTAATAATACTAATAATCTTCAGTTCTAGTATATGATACAACTTATACAGACCATAGCTGACATCAACGACATACTATACAGAGTCTCTGGTTATGCGGAGCATTTCGGGCAACTTAGGTTAATTTTGTCCCCAGGACAAGCACCTAAAGTCAGTTCCTGATCAGCCGGGCTGTGGCTCGTACGTTGGTTTGCGTGCAGCCAGCAGCAACAGCCTGGTTGATCAGGCGCTGATCCACCAGGAGGCCTGGTCACAGACCGGGCCGCGGGGGCGTTGACCCCCGAAACTCTCTCCAGGTAAACTCCAGGTAACTCCAGGATGCGACCCACACCAGTCGGCTAACACCCAGGTACCTACTTACTGCTAGGTGAACAGGGACGAATGTTTCCGTGAGACATCTCCTACATCCTTGGGTCAGTGGCCTTTCGGCAAGAACAAGGTATGAATAAATTAATACTGGAGTGATATATTTTACATATATAGGTCATTAAGATATAAAATACCTGCCCCGAGTGAGGATCGAACTCACGACCTTGAGATTATGAGACTCACGCGCTGCCTACTGCGCCATCGAGGCTGTGAGGATAATAGTAAATAAAGCTTTAACATAGCAATTATTTGACGCAAACTATTCATTTCACATTCAATAGGTAAGATAAGCTTATTTGGGAAAACTACATATAACACATGCACATGTAATTTAGCGGCTAGGATACCTGCCTTTCTCCCAGGAGGCCCTGGTTCGATTCCCGGCATGAGAATTAGTTTTCTAGTAGCGACAAACGAAGGGGCGGGGCCAAGAGCCCTGCAATCACAAATGGGTAAAACACACACACACACATTATATATATATATATATATATATATATATATATATATATATATATATATATATATATATATATATATATATATATATATATATATATATATATATATATATATATATATATATATATATATATATATATTTTATTATCACACTGGCCGATTCCCACCAAGGCAGGGTGGCCCGAAAAAGAAAAACTTTCACCATCATTCACTCCATCACTGTCTTGCCAGAAGGGTGCTTTACACTACAGTTTTTAAACTGCAACATTAACACCCCTCCTTCAGAGTGTAGGCACTGTATTTCCCATCTCCAGGACTCAAGTCCGGCCTGCCGGTTTCCTTGAACCCCTTCATAAATGTTACTTTACTCACACTCCAACAGCACGTCAAGTATTAAAAACCATTTGTCTCCATTCACTCCTATCAAACACGCTCACGCATACCTGCTGGAAGTCCAAGCCCCTCGCACACAAAACCTCCTTTACCCCCTCCCTCCAACCTTTCCTAGGCCGACCCCTACCCCGCCTTCCTTCCACTACAGACTGATACACTCTTGAAGTCATTCTGTTTCGCTCCATTCTCTCTACATGTCCGAACCACCTCAACAACCCTTCCTCAGCCCTCTGGACAACAGTTTTGGTAATCCCGCACCTCCTCCTAACTTCCAAACTACGAATTCTCTGCATTATATTCACACCACACATTGCCCTCAGACATGACATCTCCACTGCCTCCAGCCTTCTCCTCGCTGTATATATATATATATATATATATATATATATATATATATATATATATATATATATATATACGTGTATATATATATATATATATATATATATATATATATATATATATATATATATATATATATATATATATATATATATATATATATATATATATATATATATATATATATATACAAACACACGCTAGGTTTGAAGCTCAGCCCATGGTTTAGTTAATTTAATATGTTTATTATGCACCACATACCCATGGTGTGGGTGGTGGTCACCACATACCCATGGTGCGGGTAGTAGTCAAAAGATTACAGAGGTACATAATGGGTCCAGGGAATGTACCCAAACGTTTTGAAAGCTGAACAAGTTACAAAGGTAATGAACTCCAGGTTTATATAGCCACAATCATGACAAGTTACAAAGGCACAGACAAAGTACATATGCATATTTAACTTAAGATAATCTAAAAAGGTCAAACACTGTGTCGTAGCTCCAATAAAGTCCGCAAGGCTTAACAGAGAGTAATTAAGGACTCTCAGTGGAAGTAAGTCGCACTGTTTGATTTTATTGGGTTATCCTCGACCTTCGTAAAAGTTTATAATTATGTATGAGGTCTGTATAAACTTTTACCTAATGAGTTACATTATTTCCAGAAAGGGTGTCATTTTCTCTTACACATTAATCACACGAAGATTATTATTATTACAATCTGAACTAAGCGCTAAACCCACTATTGTATCATAGAGCTTACCTGGAGAGGGTTTAGGGGGTCAACGCCCCCGCGGCCCGGTCTGTGACCAGGTCTCATGGGGGGATCAGGACCTGATTAACCAGGCTGTTACTGCTGGCTGCACGCAACCCGACGTACGATCCACTGCCCGGCTGGTCAGGTACTGACTTGAGATGCCTATCAGCGCCTTCTTGAAGACAGCCAGGGGTCTATTGGTAATCCCCCTTATGTATGCTGGGAGGCAGTGAAACAGTCTTGGGCCCCTCATACTTATTGTGTTTATCTCTTATCGTGCTAGTGGCACCCCTGCTTTTCACTGGGGGAAGTTGCAACACCTGCCAAGGGAGTGATTTTCGTGTGCAAGTTTGGTACTAATCCCTCTAGAATCATTCAATTGTATATAATCATGTATCTCTCCCGCCTGCATTCTAGGGAGTACAGGTTGAGCAACTTAAAGCGATCCCATTGACTGAGGTGTTTTATCTCCGTTATGCGCGCCATGAAGGTTCTCTGGACATTTTCTAGGTCAGCAATTTCACCTGCCTTGAAAGATGCTGTTAGTGTGCAGCAATATTCCAGCCTAGATAGAACAAGCGACCTGAAAAGTGTCATTATGGGCTTGGCATCCCTAGTTTTGAAGGTTCTCATTATCTAGAGCTTGGGCTTAAAATAATAAGAAATTACGAGGACACTAATGGAAATACATCACTGACTTTTTTTTGGAGTTATTCTAGGTAAATTACACTATGTGTGGTAATTGTAATTAAGGGTAAATGTGCCTAAGTAACTTTCTATATCTTACAGCTAGACTTTAAATAATCAGATAATACAAGGATCCCAATGGAAATAAGTCACTTTGATTTTTTTGAGTTATCCTAGGTAATTTACATATGTGTTACTAGGTATGATAATTTTACATAAGTGTATCTGCACCTAATTTAACCTAAAGAAACTTACACGAAGATCCTGAGCGAGAAACAGTTCAGACGGTGTTGAGTCTCCCATTCAACAGTGAGGGAGAGAGAGTTTTCTGTTATAACTTACCTTACTAGTTCCATTTTCTTATATACCAGCTTTCTGGCAGCTCATTGTGGAACTGTTTGGTCCAGTATTTAAACCAGTTTACGAAGTAAATGTGCAAGGAAGTAGCTGTGGGACCGGTGAGTGCTTAATAATAGTTGTTTTGCATTAAGTAGAGCTTCATACAGCTCTACGTAATAACTCTATAAATCTACCCTTAGAACCTTATAAAGCTCTAGTTTAGAGCTTTATAAGGTGTGCACATTTTCCCCCCCATATTGTAGTTCAAGAAGAGAGCCAAAAGGTACCTAATGACTGTAGTGACATTATTATTATTATTTTAATCAAGGGGGAGCACTAAACCCGTAGGATTATGCAGCGACTGTAGTGACAGAAAGGGAGGAGAACGATTTTTTTTTTTAACTAACACACATGTAAATATAAAAGACTCATTTTACCTTATTCCTGGTATATCTCCTAAATAGTATGATAAGATATTATCTCCTTTATAGTATAATAATAAGGTATTAAAAGGACCTCATTGGAAATAAGTCACTCTGTCTTTTTGGGTTATCCCAGGTTCTCTACACATATGCTGCTATGTATGATAATCTATGTAACTGTATTTGTGTATACCTGAATAAACTTATTTAGTCGAAGGGGACGTGGAGGGCCTGTGGAAGTAAGTTTATCCAGGTATATTTATTTCCATTGAGGGTGTGATTCAGGAAACATCAATTTATTTGATCAGGAGCCTTTCACGACACAAACTTGTACAAACTTATGTACCCTGAAGAATATTAAGTTATGTACTTAAAGCTTAAATAAAAAATCTTATTTGTGTAACACAATATGCACACAGGTTAGAACTAGCACATGTCTTGGTTTATATATGTATATTTAGTGAATGTGTTAATATTCGTAACGTGTCCCGTGTTGTCTAGTGGCTAGGATACGCGGCTCTCACCCGCGAGGCCCGGGTTCGATTCCCGGCACGGGAAAGATTATTTTAGGATTATGTATCTGCACGCATTTACACTCACTTTTTATCATAATATTTATGAGTGCCAAACCAATAAGTTATACAGAATTTAAAGAATAAAGGGAAAATTGATTCGGATTTATACCTAGAATTGTCATAAAGTTAGAAGATTGACTTCATATAAATGTAAGTCTGTGTCGGAATTCGAACCTTGGCCTCGTGGGTGTCAGCCGCATATCCTAGTAACCAGAAAACATGGGATATTAAGACGCACCTGCCTGGAGGGTATACGCGAGTTATAATTATGTGATTAATGTGGGTGTGTGTACTTACCTAATTGTGGTTGCAGAGGTGTGTGTGTGTGTGTGTGTGTGTGTGTGTGTGTATTCACCTATTTGTGGTTGCAGAGGTCAATTCATAGCTCCTGGCCCCGCCTCTTCACTGATCGCTACTAGGTCCTCTTTCTCTATGCTACATGAGCTTTATCGAACCTCGTCTTAAAACTATGTATGGCTCCTGCCTCCACTACGTCACTTTCCAGACTATTCGACTTCCTGACAACTCTATGACTGAAGAAGTACTTCCTAACATCCCTCTGACTCATCTGAGTCTTCAACTTCCAATTGCGACCCCTTGTTTCTGTGTCCCATCTCTGGAACATCCTGTCTTTGTCCACCTTGTCAATTCCTCGCAGTATTTTATATGTCGTTATCATGTCTCCCCTAACCCTCCTGTCCTCCAGTGTCGTCAGGCCGATTTCCCTTAACCTTTCTTCGGAGGACATTCCCCGTAGCTCTGGGACTAGTCTTGTTGCAAGCCTTTGCAATTTCTGCTCGACCAGGTGTGGGTTACCTGGAGGTTATTCCGGGGATCAACGCCCCCGCGGCCCGGTCCACGACCAGGCCTCCCGATGGATCAGGGCCTGATCAACTAGGCTGTTACTGCTGGCCGCACGCAGTCCGACGTACGAGCCACAGCCCGGCTGATCCGGCACCGACTTTAGGTATCTGTCCAGCTCTCTCTTGAAGGCAGCCAGGGGTTTATTGGCAATTCCCCTAATGCTTGATGGGAGGCTGTTGAACAGTTTTGGGCCCCGGACACTTATGGGTTCCATACTGGTGCTGCATACTCCAATATGGGCCTGACGTACACGGTGTAACAGTCTTGAACGATTCTTTACTGAGGCATCGGAACGCTATTCTTAGGTTTGCCAGGCGCCCATAGGCTGCAGCAATCTGCATGATGTGCTCCTCAGATGTGCTCGGTATTATACTCACCCCAATATCCTTTTCCTTGAGTGAGGTTTGCAGTTTTTGGCCACGTAGCCTATACTTTGTCTGGAGGTCTTCTTTGTTCTTCCCCGATCTTCATGACTTTGCATTTGGCGGGGTTAAATTCGAGGAGCCAGTTACTGGACCAGGCTTGCAGACTATCCAGATCCTTTTGTTCAGAGCCCTTTGTAGTGTGTGTGTGCTCTCTCTCTCATCTATTTGTACAAAGTTACGAACCTAATTGTGGTGATTGGGCCCTGGTCTCGGCTCCTGGCCCCCACCTCTCCATTGGCCGGTACTGGATTCGCTCTGGCATAACTGTGTGAGCCTTATCATTCCTTTATCACTTCGCTGTCTAGGTAGTTTCACTTGCTAACCACTTTAAGGCTAAATAATAAGTATTCTCTGACATCCTGCGATTAATCTTATTTTTTAACTTCTATGCCTCTCAGACGCGCCCTGTCAACCCTGTCTAACCCTCTCAAGACCTACCTGGAGTTTACCTGGAGAGAGTTTCGGGGGTCAACGCCCCCGCGGCCCGGTCTGTGACCAGGCCTCCTGGTGGATCAGCGCCTGATCAACCAGGCTGTTGCTGCTGGCTGCACGCAAACCAACGTACGAGCCACAGCCCGGCTGATCAGGAACTGTCTTTAGGTGCTTGTCCAGTGCCAGCTTGAAGACTGCCAGGGGTCTGTTGGTAATCCCCCTTATGTGTGCTGGGAGGCAGTTGAACAGTCTCGGGCCCCTGACACTTATTGTATGGTCTCTTAACGTGCTAGTGACACCCCTGCTTTTCATTGGGGGGATGGTGCATCGTCTGCCAAGTCTTTTGCTTTCGTAGTGAGTGATTTTCGTGTGCAAGTTTGGAACTAGTCCCTCTAGGATTTTCCAGGTGTATATAATCATGTATCTCTCCCTCCTGCGTTCCAGGGAATACAGGTTTAGAAACCTCAAGCGCTCCCAGTAATTGAGGTGTTTTATCTCCGTTATGCGCGCCGTGAAAGTTCTCTGTACATTTTCTAGGTCGGCAATTTCACCTGCCTTGAAAGGTGCTGTTAGAGTGCAGCAATATTCCAGCCTAGATAGAACAAGTGACCTGAAGAGTGTCATCATGGGCTTGGCCTCCCTAGTTTTGAAGGTTCTCATTATCCATCCTGTCATTTTTCTAGCAGATGCGATTGATACAATGTTATGGTCCTTGAAGGTGAGATCCTCCGACATAATCACTCCTAGGTCTTTGACGTTGGTGTTTCGCTCTATTTTGTGGCCAGAATTTGTTTTGTACTCTGATGAAGATTTAATTTCCTCATGTTTACCATATCTGAGTAATTGAAATTTCTCATCGTTGAACTTCATATTGTTTTCTGCAGCCCACTGAAAGATTTGGTTTGTACTCTGAAATCATGTCATCCGGATTCCTGTCCTCTAATGACAGGGTTTGCATCAATCCTCATAGCTCATACTCATTTTCAGTTTTTCAAGCGTCTTGGCATGCTCTATTAAAGGAAACAAGGAATAAAGAAGCTATTCGTAGTGAAACGTCGTCCTGAACCGTACATACGTGTCTTTATATAGAGCTTGTCAGTATCACAATAACATTTACATGTTAGAATCTAAAAGGACACAAATGCAACTAATGTGACATTTTAATGTGGCAACGTTTCGCTTTCCAGGAGCTTTGTCACATTAGTTGCACATGTCTCCTTTTACTTAATATATTGTCAGTTATTTTACCACCATTATTATTATAATCAAAAAGAAGCGCTAAACCACAAGGACTATACAGCTTTACCACCATTAATAACAACAGAGTTGTGTTTGTGGGTCGAAACCCAGATCCTGGCGCCGTGTCTTAGACCCGTTTAGTCGATATCACTAATTTCTAGCATTTTGACCAAGAAAACAATTTGCCCCGAGTGAGGATCGAACTCACGACCTTGAGATTATGAGACTCACGCGCTGCCTACTGCGCCATCGAGGCTCCATGCCACCATACTTAATTGTGGTTGCAGGGGGTCGAGTCTCGGTCCTGGCCCCACCTGGTTATTTTTTATTTTTTATTTAGAAGTTTTAGCATACATACAGAGGTACAAAAAAATACAGGTAAGAGCAGCATGCCAAAGCCACTTATATGCATAGCATTACGGGCTGGCTTAAAATTAACTTAAGATTAACTAAGCAATGATGAAGTCAGTGATAAGACATTATTGTAAACAGATAACTATAAAATACAAATGAGTATTACAAAGACAGGTCATATGGTTGCATGCATTGCTGTTCATTCAGTAGAATGGAGTATTCTGTTAGGTAGTGTATTTAAAAAAAAATAACAAAGTTAGGTTTAACATTTGTGTGATATAATTGTGAGTAACATTTAGGATATACAATTTATATGGTTCAGTTATTCAGTATTTATTTGGTTTTGAGTGAGTAAGTGAACTTTGAGAAGAGACTTGAATTTATAAACAGGTAGTGTTTCTTTTATATTTACAGGTAATGAATTCCAGATTTTAGGGCCTTTTATGTGCATTGAGTTTTTGCATAGTGTGAGATGGACACGAGGAACATCAAAGAGTGATCTGTGCCTTGTGTTATGGTCATGTGTTCTGTTGAGGTTGGCAAGGAGATGTTTGAGGGGAGGGTTAATATCAGAGTTAAGTGTTCTATGTATGTAATAAGTGCAATAATAAGTATGGATGTTTTGTATGGTGAGTAGGTTGAGTGTTTTGAATATTGGTTGCGTGACTTTTATCATGCCAATTCTTAAAGCTAGATTTTTTTTTATAAAAAAAATATGACTATGGATTCTGCCTCTACCACTTCGCTGTCGTGTGCGTTCCACTTCCTAACTACTCTAAGGTTTTCTAAAGAAGTATTTCTTAATATCCTTATGACTTTCAGCTATTATCTTGTATACTTGATACTCGCCTCTCAGACTTTCCCTGTCCACCCTGTCAATTCCTTTCATTATTTTGTACGTCGTAATCATGTCACCTCTGGTCCTTCTGTCCTCTGTGTTTGTGTGTGTATACTCACCTATTTGTGGTTGCAGGGGTCGAGTCACAGCTACTAGTCCCGCCTCTTCGCTGGTACTAGGCCCACTCTCTCCCTGCTTCATGATTATTATAATAAAAAAGAAGCGCTAAGCCACAAGGGCTATACAGCGCTCCCTGCTTCATGAGCTTTGTCGTATCTGTGCATGCATCCTGCCTCTACTACATCACTCTTCAGGCCGTTCTACTTACTGACAACTCTATGGCTGAAGAATTATTATTATAATCAAAAAGAAGCGCTAAGCCACAAGGACTATACAGCATATGGCTGAAGAAATACTTCCTAACATCCCTTTGACTGATTTGAGTTTTCAACTTACAGGTGTGTTCCCTTGTTGCTGTGTCCTATTTCTGAAATATCCTGTCCCTAATCTGCCTTGTCAATTCCTCTCAGTATTTTATGTTATGTCTCCCCTACCCCTCCTGTCTTCCAGTGTCGTCAGGTTGATTTTCCTATCCTCGTATGACATACCCCTTAGCTTCGAGACTAGTCTTGTTGCAAATCTTTGCATTTTCTCTAATTTATTGATGTGCTTGACCAAATGTGGGTTCCATACTGGTGCTGCATATCCCAATATGAGCATAACATACACAATGTGCAGTCTTGAATGATTCCTTACTCAGGTGTCGAAACGTTATTCTTAGGTTTGCCTAAGAATAACGTTTCGACACCTGCAGCAGTTATTTGTGTGCCTCAGGAGATGTGCTCGGTATTATACTCACCCCACGATCCTTTTCCTTGAGTGAGGTTTGCAGTCTCTGACTCCCTAGCCTGTATTCTGTCTGTGGTCTTCTTTCACCTTCTCCGATCTTCATGACTTTGCATTTGGTGGGGTTAAACTCCAGGAACCAGTT
>NC_091292.1:6059712-6227212 GCF_038502225.1 Cherax quadricarinatus
GAATCCTCCCCCCCCCACCAGCGCTAAACCCGTAGGATTATACAGCGCCTGTGGGGGGGGGGGATGGTAGGTGTTCAGGCTTAATTCAGGGAACTGGAACACAGATCCAATTCCCTAGATGAAGAGCCCCTCACCAGCGTCAAGGAACCTCCCTTGAGGGCAATATAAACACAAATGCAGTATAATGTGATCCTTTATTGACTACGTGTTTATATTGTGTTTATATTGCCATTGTGTCGGTATTTCCTCCCTTGAGGGGCTTATCAGGAGAAGTTAAAGGAACTTAACCTAATGAAGCTGGAGGAGAGGACATGGGGTGATATGATAACGTAAAAAATATTAATAGGAACTAACAGGGTGAATAGAGACAGATTGTGAGATGGAGCAACAGGAACACGAGGGCACAGATGGAAGTTGACAACACAGATGAGCCATATGGACTTCAGGAAATATTTTTTTCAGCCTTACAATGGTCAGGAAATGGAACGACCTGCAAAGAGAAACGGGATCCATACACAGCTTTAAGAAGAGGTTATATAAGGTTCTCGAAGCCAGGGTAGAGTTAATCTAGTAGCGACCAGCTACGAGGCGGGGCCAGGAGCTGAGACTCGGCACCTGCAACTGCATATAGGAGTACGCACACGCACGCACACACACACACACAATGTTAGGAAGTATTTCTTCAGTCATAGAGTTGTCAGGCAGTGGAATAGCCTAGGAAGTGACGTAGTGGAGGCGGGAACCATACATAGTTTTAAGGCGAGGTATGATAAAGCTCATGGAGCAGGGAGAGAGAGGACCTAGTAGCAATCAGTAAAGAGGCGGGGCCAGGAGCTATGAATCGACCCTTGCAACCACAAATAGGTGAGTACACACACACACACACACACACTGCTTTTCCCCTTCTAAGAGCTCTCGCTGATAATTTATTGATAATTCATACTAATAATACAAGCAGTAGAACAATACAGCCTTTCCCTGTTCCCGTTTCCCCACGCCCCATGAAGCACCCCTCTCTCCCCCTCTTACCTCACTGCCTCCACTCGCTCACTACCATCCTCTCTCCCTCCTGGAGGTATTCACGCAGCTTGTTTGATGATATAGATTTGTGTCCGTCTCTCAGATACACTTTGTGATCAAAACATGAATAAAATCGATCGATCTATTCACGCATCGGTAAAAGTTGATATAAAGGCGCAATACTAGGCGTGGTGTGGTGGGCGTCCCGGGTGTGGTGTGGTGGGCGTCCCAGGTATGGTGGGAGTCTCAAGTGGTGTGGTGGGCGTTACAGGTGTGGTGGGCGTCCCAGGTGGTGTGGTGGGCGTCCCAGGTGTGGCGGGCCTCCTAAGTATAGTGGACATCCCAGGTGTGGTGTGGCGAAATCGGTATATCAGGTGTAGTGTAATGGGTGTCCCAGGTGTGGTGTGGAGGGTATCCCAGGTGTGGTGCAATAGGCGTCCCAGACGTGGTGTCACACACACACACCTAAACAAGGAGATATGATTACAACATATAAAATACCAAGGTAATTATTGCGTAGCTGGCCACATCACCAGTACACACGTTTATCCACGTAAAATTGTAAACTTGTTTAGGTATTTGATATGTACACAGAAAAACATTAAGATAGTGTTGATATCAGTTAAAAATTTACCTTAAACAATCACAGTGAAGTCAGTGTTGGTGAACATATATCGTAAGGGTTCTTAAATGGAGATATCGTAGGTTGAAAGTAGACACACTTGTAGGATGGTAAATATATTGTCAGACTGAGATGAGAGATGGAGCCCGGTGCCAAGCCTGTTCACGTCTTGTAGGTCTGCCGCCGAGTGAGGACGGGACAGGGGGATCACTGCCCATGTGTATCCCTATGACGTCACACAAAGCCAAAGGCCTACGAGGGATCTCGTGTCTAAAGCACAGGGATGATACTAATATGCTATGCTATATAATACTGGGAATACAGGGATCAGCAACTATGCTGACAGCTCGGTCATGTTACGTATGTCGTCCCGACATACACTACTATACTATAGGCTGAACAGGCAGGCGGATCTGGGCTGATTCTATACAATAACAAATGCATATATAACTTAGAACTAATGGATGGTACAACATGATTTTGACGTAATGGGTGTTAACGTAATCATTACAAACTATAAGAACAAATCATTATACAATATGGATGGAATTGATCGATCGATCTGTATTCATGCACTCTACGGATTCTGAGGAAGAATAAATATATACAAAGAAGTGTTTAACAGAAAGGCAGATTCGGTGCACACAAATCTAGACTGTTAATTCTCAGAATACGGAGGGAACGTGAACACGAAAATTTCTGACAAACTGATCAGCTAATAATAAACACACAGTTGACAATTTCATTCATCTCGGACATCTAATTATACAAACTATGTACATTTAAACCCAATTCTGCAAGGGTTAGGTTTACATATGCAGAATGGTTATCATCTCTGGGAGGGTCGAATTCCTCTGTAATGGCTAACACATGCCTTGACTGAGAGAGATCTGAAGGAGTATCTACAAGATACAGGTACAATCACTAGTGACTGTGGAATTACTAATTCGTCTGCTAGGAGTACTCAACTCGACTATTCGATACAGTAATTCTTGGCTCATTACAAAGTCACTAATGGATGCTGGTGGCTTCACAGTAAGAATAAGATCTTCCTGGAGCAGGAATCGAATCACACCAGAACACAAGGGATCGGTTCTTTGGGCATTTTTGACATCCTCGACAGCAAATGGAGGATCTGCAGTAACTACACTAACGTGTCGCGATAAAGCATCTGCGACTACATTCGACTTGCCAGGTAAATTTTTAAAAGTGGGATTGAACTCTTGGATAGTCAAGGTCCATCTGGCTAACCTTCCAGTAGGCTGTTTGTTCTGGAATAAAGGTAACAGTTCTTCCTTACTGGAGGAAAGAACAAACTCGGTGGAGTGGATGACTCCCCCCGGTTGAAAAAATTAACGCTATAACACGCAATATGAGCAAGGGAGAACGAATCTACTATCTCAACTGCAAGCACAGGAGAAAAGAAATGAACACGGTGAACAATGCTGATATTCAATCTGAGTCGCACACAGTGACACGAGGTATCAGCTATAAAGAAACTACACTTACAAACGTTAACATGTGAAAGTTACTCGAGAAATAACTTCTTACAATGCACTGATTACTGTCAACTAGGATGGGATCACCATCTGAAACACAAGGAACAACAACAGACACTCTAGTGAGAACACTTGCTGTAACAGAGACGTCTTTCTGCAGACAGCATGTCACATCAACAAGAGATGGCATTACTAGTTGCAAGTAATCGTTTTCTGACAAGGCATCCCCTGTGGAGAAACTACTACTCGAACTAGCAGTCATTGCAGGGATAGGCTGTGCACTCAAGGCAGTCTGAGTGTCCCCGGACACTTGAGGCAACGGAACACTATCCTGCAAGTCTGAAGGTATAGGTGGAACACTAATGGGAGTGACAGAATTACCAGTGCCTGACCGCTTGGGTACGCTACTGGAAATTGCATTGGCTTGTAAGGACTTAATGCGTACATCATACTCTGCAGCAGTATGACAGATTTCTGATCCAAGCTGGTAACCCCAGAATGGAACGATTAAGTCATCTATTTGGGCATGCCATCGGTACGGGTCGAGCACAATGCGTAAGTCTCGCATGGAAGCAAATCCCAGAAGAAGGTCACCAGGGAAAGTAATCTGGTCGACAACAAGAAAAGCAGCAGTAAAGTCTCTGCCTTGGATAGTAAAGGTGAGCGAAGTCTGACCTCGGACTCGCAGAAGAGAACCAGCTACTCCACCAAGGAAGGTTACAGTAGTTGGTTCAACGAGGAGGATACGTCGTAACCGCTTCTCTTTAAACAAGCTAGACCTAATGATATTAACTTGCGCACCAGAGTCCATGAACACATGAACGGGCGCATTATGGACAGAAGCTTGTACTAATGGACAGAACAGAGCATAAGAAACTGCACTGTAATAAACTGTATTGCACAACACTGCATAAAATTTTCTGCAAGAAAAACTTTAATAGCAACACAATATTTGCACAAGAATTATTGCAAAATGAGTCAATGTGCAATAATAAAAATTATAACACACAAGAAAAGAAATATATCAAGGAATGAACACTTTAACTCTTAACTGCACTTAAACAACAAGCAAAAGAAAAATTTACTTTAAAAGGAGAACTTAAAAATTGCACTAAGAGTGAATTTGTTCAATAAAATATGAAAAAAAAAATAGGTGCAAAAAAAAACACACAACAAAAAGGAATACAACACTTACAGAGATGCAGGACACAACACATCAACATGAACACAGTACTAGAATTTTCTTGCAATGAAACTTGATGTGTGAAAAATTTTGTAAATACGAGCTCTTGCTGGGACTTAAAAAATGGCACTATTGTCTGTGGAAATAAGACAAATTAAACACTGGCTGAATAAAGGAATATGAACACAAGAATGTTCAACACACAGGGAACAAAAATAATAAAATTACACAAATGCTGGGAAGAAAAAAAAAATAACAGACAACACTGAGTTGTGATGCAGAATATGAGGTGAAAAATTTACTGAGTTAATACACTGGAATTCTGAAGTTTAAACACAAGTTCTATATTGCTCATATGTTGCACACACAACAAAGGAAACACTAAGTACTTACTTCAAGTGTATAAAAAGATACACAACACAACAGATATAAAATAATGCACGAAAATTAACACTGAATTAAGGAGATTAAAAGAAATTTATGCAATCAGTACATGATAAACACTGAGTCTGATCAAGAGTCACTGAATGTCACTAAGAGAAAAATTCACTGGGAACACAAAAGAAATGTCTCAACACTCGCAAATGTCTCTAAAAAAAAAAATATTATAGCTGTAACACTTGAAAAAAATGAGATTGATGGATTGTTTTTATCGTCTTGCTGCTGTCCTCTGCACAGATGATCGTAGAATTGCACTTAAATCGGCGAGAGACAACACACAGGAGGCTTTTAAAGATGGCGCGCCACACTCTAGCTCTTGACCCCCTATGTGGTCCTTAAAATATGGTGCTACAACCCTTAGCAGTGCACCAAAACACTGATGAGGTAGGTGAGTTGTAATGGCCGACTGTAGTTGGGTTTGTGGGTAATGGCTGAGCGAGGCGTCTGAGACCGGCAATGGTGCGACACACGTGATCGTGAGTGGCTGGGCTTATGGGTTGAACGTCGTAAGCCTCACTGAGAAAACCCACACTGCCGCGAAGATAATTCTAAGCCGGCTGGCTTAGAAGAAACCCACGAAATACTACAACACCACAAGGATGACAAGGAGCACTCAGAATGCTTGGAACTTGAATCACAAGCGATGAAGGCTACTCATGTGGCTTGCTTGAGTACTGGGGTAAGACACCTGGGTTAGTTGCTAGCTGGCTTATCTTAACCCTTCACACAGAATAGCTTGATAACTTCACACGAGGAGCACAGCAGGGGTGGAAGCTGGCTTGGCAGGCAAAATAATTGGATGGAGTAGGCTAGGCTGGACTGGGCTCGGGTGTACTGACTCCCCCACCACAGACTGGAAGCTGGCTTATTTTGCAAACTCGGGTCAACCCCTCGGGAGTAATGCAAAAAGCAGTTAACACTAATACAAAGAGACTGACCAGTGAATAATGTAGAAGCTGGTAGAGTAGCTGGCTTGAGGTAGCTGGATGGGGTGAACCTCGGTAGGCCTACTGGTAACGCGAAATGGCCGTCTTGCTGGTCGACAACTTTATCTCCAGAAATCGCTGTAATCGTCAGAATTACAGGCTCACCGCTGTCACCATTTATCGTAAGGGTTCTTAAATGGAGATATCGTAGGTTGAAAGTAGACACACTTGTAGGATGGTAAATATATTGTCAGACTGAGATGAGAGATGGAGCCCGGTGCCAAGCCTGTTCACGTCTTGTAGGTCTGCCGCCGAGTGAGGACGGGACAGGGGGATCACTGCCCATGTGTATCCCTATGACGTCACACAAAGCCAAAGGCCTACGAGGGATCTCGTGTCTAAAGCACAGGGATGATACTAATATGCTATGCTATATAATACTGGGAATACAGGGATCAGCAACTATGCTGACACATATGAGAAAATAACTACATAACTAATCAAAGCGCACAAAGGACAGATACAATTTACAAGGACCCAAGTGGAAACGTATTATTTGGTCTGACTTTTTACGGGGTTATCCTAGGTAATTTTCACATATGATGTTACTATTATTAGTAGTAGTATTATGGGGGAGCGCTTAACCCGTGGCTACTATGTACAATTATTGTAATCACCTAAATCTGTATAATTGTACTTATGTGTACCTGTACTTAAACTTACAGTTGCCAGGTTGATGTATCAGGCTATGACGGCTGGAGCCTGATGAGTCCTGCACCCAGAAGCCTGGTGAATATATTTCCCATATCTGGCCGGGTAATGCAGAGGAAACAAGTTTTTTTCCAGTAAAAGAAACAGTGTTTCCCAACCTAGTTATTGGTAGCATTTAAGCCTTCTAATTAGTTTGTCCGAAATGCATTTGCATAATTAGAGGCTTTCTTCTGAGCCTTATATTGTATCAAATTATATGTATTATAATTAGAGCAAATTCAAAATATAATCATTGGGAATGTATAACCCCTGTAAACTATTTCTATGGCTCTCAACATCGACAGGCTTTCCTGAGACCTATAAGAGATAATGTATGGCGCCCGACCAACGCCCAGCAGTGGGCAGTGTATGAGACGCGTCGTGAGAGGAAACCATGGAAGCTCGTCACTGATGCCCAAGACAGTGATACAGCAAGACGCGTGCACATTCCACCAAGACTGGCGCAGAAATCCCAGATGGTAGGTGAAGTGACCTTCACCTTCATCCTGAGCCAAATGTAAACAAAGAAATTAAGAAAAAAAAGTTTGTACTGAGTTACCAGACGGACACTTGAAGGTACGACCTCTGGAGCACAGATGGCGCTGACAAGCACTCATCCCGGAATTAAGAGAGAGAGAAAGAGGTAACCTAAGAAATGTATCTGTCCTTAAATTAACCTAAAACACTTACCAAATCTGAAAGATATACTTTATATATACTACCTATATACTACCTATTCTGAAAGATATACTTTTCTTTTACTCTGACAACAAGGAAAAAATATACTGGTGTGAAAACTGCTGCAGCAGGCTTACTGAACTGCATCCGTAATTCTTCGAACAAAATATTAACTTATTCAGGTCATCCTATAGATTTCTTGTCCTCAGAAATTATCCGACGGCTTTAGTGCCGCTGGCAGGCTTACGTATGTTGCTGTTTATTCCCTCGTCAATGTCGCTTATGTGGAGTATGATGAAGGTTCCAACACTGATCCCTATGATAAACTATTGGTAATGGCTCCCATTCTGATTTCTCACCATTTATGCATATTCTATTGCCTATCTGTAAGCCATGTCTTTAACCAGGAGATAATGTCTCCTATACCATGCGCCGCTACTTTCGTAACCAGTCTCCTGTGCGGGACTTTATCAAGGATCTTACAGAGTTCATATACACAATTTTTATCTTGGTCTACCGCCTCGAATACCTGAGTGAGGAAGGTTAGATAAGGTTTTGTTCGGATTTTTAACCCCTGAGGGCTAGCCACCCAGGATAACCCAAGAAAGGCAGTGCGTCATCGAGGGACTCTGTCTTATTTCCATTAGAGTTCTCAATTTTGTCCCCCAGGATGCGACCCACACCAGCCGACTAACACCCAGGTACCTACTTGCTAAGTGAACAGGTGTAAGGAAGCGCGCCGAATGTTTTCACCCCTTCAGGGAATCGAACTCAGACATTCAGCATGTGAAGCGAGAACTTTGCTAATCGGGCCACGGGTCCCCGAAGATTTAACAGGCAAGAATGCTCTTTTGTATAGCAGTGTTGAGATTCTTCGATCACATATCTTTTAAAGAGGCTTCGAGTGGTATTTGAATTTATTGATTTAACCAACTTTCCTTCATTTAAGGTTAGGCTAATTGATCTACTCTAATTGGAAGATAAGGACTTATCCCCTTCCTTATCAATGAGTATCACATTTGCTATATTCCACTTAACTGATATGATACCCGTTTGTAGTGATTTGTTGAAGGTACTCTAGTTTGATTCCTCTTTAATTAAACTCCTTTAAAACCTTGGAAAAAACTCTTCAAGGTTTGGTCTCAATCAATCAAGATGTGTAAGATCTTGTATAATTCATTTCCTTCCTGACCTGTACAATTATTGATCTCCAAGATACCAACTTGGGTGACATTTAACTGGGCTCATGTTTTTCCTAATCTTATGTCTGAATATTGTATCTGAAAGAACCCCTTTTAACTGCTCTTGTTTCCCTCATAACCATATACAATTTATACGTGTTATCACGATAAAACTAATTCCCATGCCGGGAATCGAACCCGGACGTCCGGGGTGAAAGCCAGGTATCCTAGCCACTAGAGTCAGACCATATGGAATTCAGGATTAAACAAATTTGCTATACAATATGATGTGATTTTGAGTCATCTATGATCCTGTCACTGAGGTTCCAAAAAATGAAAACTAAGCTTGAGTGTAATCATTAAAATTATATATTTTCATTTTCCCTTAATTTGAAGTATGTGACCGTATTGATATATGTAAACAATTCGGACGACAGTGAATATACACTGAGGTATATCTCTCAGTGTATATACACTGAGAGATATTTCTCAGTTTTGTATATATACAGAAGTATATCTCTGTATTTACATAGAGGTGTATAATCTCACTATTTAAACATGTGTATATCTTAGTGTATATACAGTGAGTTACTAAAACGTATCTTTTTATTGATTAATTAATGCATACTTGATGGTTAATGTCAATTTCGGCCTTAATGACTCACGTAGTGGTGATTCCTCTCCCAGGTATGACGTGATGACCCGAGGTGACTAGTGATGACCAGAACTGACCAGTGATGACCAGGACGCCAACATTACCACACTCAAGACTGTATCTTTTACTTCTGAAGGAGACTCAGAAGCGGAAGAACACTCTTACCAGAAGAGTTCTTACTAACGAAGCACTCAATTCCCTCTGCAGTATTGAGCACAAGTCCACTCAACACGAATTGAAATCCTCCCGAACTTCTTGCTTTCCAGTGATGACGAGAGGAAAAAAAAAACGAACTTTAAAAGAAAATCTCTGTAAACCTCATCACTAGGATAATGACTCCTTTGAAGCCGATTTTTGTGGAGCAGTGAAGCAGCCTCGCTCGGGTTCATGACTGAAGCAGCGCTCATGAACATACCTCTCCCGTGTGCCTGACTTGATAAATGAAATATTTATTCCTTTTTAAGCAAGGACAGTTGTTTTTTTAAATATTTCCTGTAACTCCCATAATAGTATTATGTGTGATTTTTAGAGTATTTGAAGTTTAGTACTGGGGTGTTGAGGTCAGGTCGTTGGCAACTCTGAGGCCCCAAACACCGGACGCTGCTTCGCTTTGATGCAACATTTTTTGGCGCGGTCTCTTTTGACATATTCTTTTTTATTTCTGATTTGTTAAGGGCCCGGGCCTTTGATCGCAGAGTGGCCATTGTCTCAAGGCCGCCCAGCACCGGCCTCATTTGTTGTTGGGAGAGCCCTTAGGGCCCCTTATTTGTTTTTCTGTCTTCTGTTTTTGTTCTTTCTTGTTGAGCTTCCTTGGATCACCTTCACGACTTTTTGTTACATTTTTCTCGGCTTTGTCTAGACTGCTTCTGTGTTAATGTGTACGAGTTTTATAGTGTGTATGCGCCTTTGAAGCTCTCACTGTAGGTAATAATGTATATATATATATATATATATATATATATATATATATATATATATATATATATATATATATATATATATATATATATTATGGAAAAATAGCTAACAACCGATACAAGATGCAAAACAACCACGGGGGAGTTGAATGATAGCTGTAGGCCTTTCATGTTGCAATCAAAATATCAGGAGCTTGCAATGTTGCAGAAAAGATCGTATTTGCTTGGACCTCCTCCTCTTTTCTGCAGCATTACAAGCTCCTAATGATGTGTTGATTGCAACACGAAAGGCCTGGAGGTATCATTCAACTTCTCACTATGGTTTCGAAAATTGATTTTTCGATCCCAGCCAAGAAGCCTCGCTGCAACCCATTGCCGGTCGACATTGCAATACGTATGCCTAAAGTTACTTCAGAAGATGTCAGTGAGTTGTAAGAAGCTTCCAGTAAGTCATGTTATCAGGACTTCAATATTCTCTGTACTTCCACAATACAGCCGGCATTACATACTAAGACCTGTTGACAGGAATCTATCTAAGCCTTTGACAGCTTTATTCAGACCTCGGAATAGACAACTCGGTCACCTGACTGCAACAAAGTGTTTAAAAAATCAACGTGGTATCAAAATAATACAAAATTTATATTGTTATTACTATTATTATTTTTTAATAATCAGAGAAAAGTTTGCATAAGGCTGCGATGAAATGTGGCTACACAGACGGATGCATTCTGTTGGCTCTCATCTGTTTAGCCTCATGCTATTAATAAATCTTTCTAGTTTTTCTAAATCTTTACGAAACTTGTGGAATGCAAGATTTGGCAAATCACCTTGTTGGTTACTACACATGCAGCACAACAAGCAGTAACCCCTCGTAGAGACTTATAAGAATGAGGAAAATGTCAAAATAGGCATAGTATGTGTATTTATTTGCCCTGACGTCCAGTATGGTGGGTCAGTAACCTATGACATTACTGCAAAACCTCAATACTGTGTCTAGTTGTAAGTTCGTAATACCGTAAGTAGTGGCGGTTGTGGTTGTTGATTGTGGTTGTTGTTGTTGTTGTTGCTGTTGCACTTCCTACCTTTTTTCCCCTCTAACAACCCCTTCCCTTAAATCATTCTTCCTCCTCATACCTGCCTCCCTCCTTCTACCTAACTCTCTCTCTCACTCCCCCCTCCTCAACATCCATCAAAGAGAGCCGGGCCCTGAGGTGGTCTGGTAAGAGTCTTGTGTTTGAGAGCTTAAAATGAAAGGTGGAGAGGTCTGTAGAGCGGGTCCTGGACCAGTGATGGAGAGGTCCCCAGGGCCGGTCTTGGACCAGAGATGGAGAGGTCTCCATGCCTGGTAACTGCCTAAGTGGAGAGGCCTCCAGGGCAGGTCTCAGGACCAGAGGTGGAGAGGTCTCCAGGGCTGGACTTATACCAGAAGTGGACAGATCTAAAGAGCTGGTCACTGGACCAGAGATGGAGAAGTCTCCAGGGGTGGTCTTGAAGCAATGGCGGAAAGGTCTACAGGGCTGGTCCACGGTGTAGAAGGGAAGAGAGGGAGGGGAGAATATTTAGGATTAGGGAGGAAAGGAGAATGTTATTAGGAAAAATACTTGCACAGTCTCAGAGTGCTTAGGGAAATGAGCTTGATGAATGGTAGAAATAAGTTCCATGCACAGCTTCACAAGTAGGTATGATATTGTTTACAGGCCAGGAACCAGTAAAGCTTGTCGACAGCACCTTAAAGACAAGGGTCAAGGATCAGAGGAAGAAAAAGAGAAGACGTGGAAATATAGAGGTGAAAGATGACGTGGAATAATATAGGACGTGGAAGAGGACATGGAAGAATAACAGTGGAAGAGAGAAAATAATAAATAATGGCACAGGACCTCAAGAAAAGGAAGTATCATTGATGAGATCTGTGTAAAATTGGAGACAGAAAAATGGCGGACACATAAATGCTAAGTTCCTGCTTTTAGTTGAAGACGAAGGAACGCTGAGATGAAAGACGCAGTCACACTTGCAAGCACAGGCACAAGATCATGCACGTATGCCTAGTTACACATGCACATTGGCAGACACACACATATACACACTTAAGACAGATACACACACACACACACACACACACACACACACACACACACATGCACACACACACGCACTCTCCGTCGTCATAACCTTTGGGTTACATTGTAGGAACCGCATCTCCATGTTCAAACAGTCTTACGCATCCGAGCACACGGGCAAACACGGGTTCACTCGACCCTCCAAACACTGCCCTCACACACACACACATATGCACACTACTCACATGCACACCACACACACATATGCACTAACGCGCGCGCACATTCACAGGCACACACACACACACAGACATGCTCGCGCGAGCATACATACACAGAGGCACACACAGCGCGGATATCTAGTGACGGACGTACACAGCTCAGACACTGATGATGCTCATTCATCCATTAAACATAACGAAACTGCTCATTCTCTTTGATCTTATCTTGTGTATGAAAGGAAGAGGAGGGAGGGGAAGAGCCCAAGTGTGTTGGACAAGGGAGAGGAGGACGAAGAGGAGGAGGTGGAGAATAGAAGAAGATGACGGAGTAGGAAATAGTTATGGGTTATTTTATTAACAGGAATATACAACCTACTTAGGAGTTTAATAATGCTAATTTTTAAAGAGGTGGACCGGTTAGCCAGTGGAAGGCCTCGGTCAGATGACTAAAAGCTCCTGTGACATTTCATCATATGACAAAGACCCGAGTCAGGAAACACTTGTCCTCTTTCCTGACGAATCTTACCTAACCTAACCTAACTTAGGAGTTTTCTTTTTATGACCATTTATTGAGATACACTTTGTAATGCACGTACCAATTCAAAGGAAGATCCCCAGTCTGTTGAGCTCTGGATCCTTGACAAGGATCCAAAGTACCATCCCACAGGGCAGCCACTCACAAGTACTTAAGATACCCTTTTATACCATTGGTATTTTCGAATTTATACGGCTCACTTTATTAAAGTATTAAATGTCGAAAAAACTAAAACGGCTTGCTAATAATAATAATAATAATAATAATAATAATAATAATAATAATAATAATAATAATAATAATAATAATTTATTATTATTATTATTTATGGCTAAGGCGAGTGAAAGGGGTAATTAGGTTTGATTCGAGTATGTGGAAGGCAGCTCCAATTCCTTAGATCAAGAGCCCTTCACCTCTTCAAATCCCCCCCTTTTCTGGAGGGTAAAACTAATAAAAATCATAAATAAATCACTTTGTTACAACATTAGGAACATAATGGTATGTGCCTATTACGATATTTTGCCTCCAGTGTATATTGACAAGTGTTAATTGAAATAAATGACACAGTTCAGCGTAATAAATTACACAGTATTACCCTCATTGGAGGACGAAGAGTGATGAATTACTCAGCCGGCGGGCAAGCCACGTTAACCCTGGCTGTGTGTGTATCTATGTATATATATATATATATATATATATATATATATATATATATATATATATATATATATATATATATATATATATATATATAATGCGTGTATATACTGAGAGGTTACATTAATAATTATTTTAAGTATTATTCCTGATAGGTGATGAATAGGTGACGCATCCTTAATGACCCTCGTGTAGTTGATAGGCTCTCTAGCCCACTGACCATCATAGCCAACTGAAGGGCAAATCTGACCAACCTGGATGCCTTGGGTAAGAGCTAAACCCACACGGGGAGGTCATAGAGCCAGGAGACTGAGGCAATCAGGCTTGATCCGAAGAAAGTGGAGGGTGGCTCTATTTCCCGGGATTCAGAGTCCTCCACCGGCATCAAGGCACCAAATAATAGAGCATAACACAGTAGTATGATACTGGAACCATCACAGCGTTGCAGTAAAATAATGAAACAATAAATAAAAGTGTATGACGCAATATACACAGTAACATACGATGAAGCAATAGCCAAATTATTGCTGTGCTGTATGAACCTTTCGAGTTTAGCGCTTACCTTTATTATAATATGATTGCTATTATTGTTATTACATTCCAGAAAAAGCTAAGCCCTAGGAGTTACACAGCGCCTGGGGAATGGGAGGTAATCAGGTTTGATTCGAGGAAAGTGACTTAATTTCCAGATAGAAAATAGTATGTGTTGTTCTTTATTTACACATGTTTCATAATCAACTGTATTAAAAGAATAAACTGGTCAGTAACTACATTGACAGAACTTTTAAAATAACATTTTAACAATAAAAACTCACTGGTTATTTAACATCAACATGAAACATAAATCTAAACACGGAAAATATAGCATTTTATATTAAGTAAAAAATAAAACTGTAACTGGGCAAAAAAAAAAAAAAAAAAAACTGCACTTGCACGTCCCGGGTCGTATGTGCGAGATTTGAGCAGAATTTTTGTTTTGTTTTGATGATGAGGCTTCGACTTTACTGCATCAAAATATTTGCTGCTCAAAGTTAATTTTGCAGTCTGTGATGATTGTAGATGTATCACAGACCCAAACAAAGACGTGTGTTAAGCATTAGTTAATGGCACAAAAGAGGCCACATGGATTCACTTGTGCCATTATATATGTTAAACTTGAGCAATGGGACAACGAAGAGTCCGAAGAGGTCTCGACGAGGCAGTAGAACTCACGTGGGTTCACTCGCGCCATCAAAGATATTTTGATTTTTTTATGTAGATGAGCAGCGAGACGACAAAGTGAATCAAGGAGGCAGCAGGACGCCACAATCCATCACTGTCACGTCTCTGATACTCTTGTGGCTGGCTACCGTCTTCACTACATCCAAGCCGCTTTCCACCTGGCCGAAGGCCCAATACCACTCTCTGTTGACACAGTCTCTGGTAGTGATTGAGAACTGAGCACTCTTGTTGCTCTCAGGGCCGTGAAGAGCTCTAACCGTGCCAGCTCTTGCTGGTCTCTTATACGCCTCACAGTTGGTCAGCCCCTCCAGAAGAGGTGTTCCTCCCTGGCCATTGTTACACTCGTAGTCCCCGCCTCCCACCATCTCAAACTCTGTGCCCTTGTTCCACACCTCCAGTATGCGCGTGTTGGCGTAGGTGACACCCCGCAGGCCAGTGCACATTAAGAGGAACTGTTTAGCGAGTCCTGTATCAGGGCTCAGGCGAATGTAGACTCTCCCTCGGGGATTTCCAGCCCAGCCGAGATCCAGGAAGACCAGAGTGGACCGACGATCTAATAGACTCATTAGTGTCCCGTGCTGGAAAAAAAGTTGATTAAAATCCATATAATAAAGGATACAAAATTATCTTATTACAACAAACGAAAAAAAATTAAATTATATGATGCAATTCCTTAAATGTTTATGTGAAGCCCTAAACCCATGTAGGTCACTCAGAACAAGCAGTGGAAGCTTGATCGCCAGTCTGCTAATGTTGCACAATAAAGATTCCTCTGTAATCGGCTTCTTACCATACTGTTTTAATTCTCAGGACGTCAAAATGCAGAAGATATGAGAGGCGTTAATTTCGTGTTAGGTGTGAAACAATTACCTCGAGAGTGTGGGCATGGACTGGTGTAGGCTGGTCCAAGAGCGTGTGCAGATGCAGCCGTCCTCGGTGTAGAGTGATGCGAGACGAAAGCTGGCGACCTTGGTCCTGTTGGACAGCAACTACCTTCTCTCCCTCTATCAAAGCCTTAACAGGTCCACTCAGCCTTCTGAGGTTCTCGATCTAGTGAAAGTATTAATCTCATTAACTGTTTTTTTTCTGGTTGATTGATTGGTTAATGGGGCTTCAAGCCTATCGACTATTAAGGGTCATTAAGGCTGCGTGTCACCTGCTCTCTACCATTAAGGAATACTTTAATCAATGATATATTATTATTATTATTCATAACTAACCGCTAAACCCATAAGGGTCAAATCCATAAAAGAGGAACTAAACTCTCCGTATATATACATTGAAAGACAAACCCCGCAGTGTATATAGTTATATTTTTAAAAAGCCGAGGTGTTCTAAATCTGATGCAAGGCCATTTTCACATATAGTTTTCATTTTTTTATGTGACTAATGTGTACAAATTTTGATTATAGGAAGTTCCACATAAGGGGTTAATATACTTAAATATATAATTCTAGTAGCCATGTAGGTTATAAATGTCAAAATTCGTTATTACACCATCTTTCTAGATTCTCAAACATTCTTAGAAAAAATCTTCTAGCCTTGAGTCTTGAAGGTCTGTCATTTTTTTTTATGTATACATTTGAACTTACTGATAATATTGGCGCCAGCTGATCCACTTTTTCCATGATGGTGTAGTTAGCGTCTCCGAGGAGAGGTGGAGCATCTTCAGGTGTGTGAGTGTCTGCCATCATCTCCAGGGCCCTCTTGGTCGATTCCCGCACCTGTATACAAACATCTCTAATGAAAACGTCTTCTTGGTGCATTTTTAGTTTCATTGATATACTTGTTCTCTATATCTTAAAACTCCTCTTAATGCCTTTAGCAACAGGCACTGGAGTATAAGTTTATGACTATTATACACAGTAAGTTTCCCCAGTTGGAATATAAACATGGCTATCACAGGAAACATATAGGTGTGAATATATCTTGTTTATTGTACTAGTTTTCCAGCTATATCACTGTCACAACTCCAAAGCACCTCAGCGAATTCGGCTCTAATTTAGAACGTATGACTAGATATTATAATGTGCGCTAGAGTTATAATGTTATTTTAAGGAGGCCCTGCCCCTAGAAACCAATTTTTTTATTTTGATTGATATCACTGATAAACAAAAGTGAAGCAGCTGCATTACATAAACGAAGACTGGCTAAGATGCTTCTGCTGCACTCGTGATATTATATTTATAAGGAAACACTAAACTCGTAAGGGTCATAGATAACATGGGTAACATGAGGTAATCAGATTTGATTCCAGTATTAAGAGTCCTTCCCCAGCATCAAGGAACCCGTCCTTGAAGAATAAACAGCTTACTTTCAAGGAGGTGTGGATAGTAGTGATATCGGGAAAGATCTTCTGGCAGTTCTGGATCCATTCTTCCACGTCAGCATTGCAGCGGTCACTGTCGTCCAGGGCTGTAGCGGCCTCCAGGGTAGTATTGGCCGCCGCCAGACTTTCCTGCGTTGTCTTCAGTCGCTTTACTCCCTCTTCACCCTTTTTCCGCTGATACAGCAAAATACTTAACTCATCTTCCAGCAGTTTTAACGCTGCTTTATTTCGTTCTGCCAGATCGTTGATTTTGGCGAGTAGTTCCTCATGTTGAGTCTTCCAGTCGTGAAGCTGCGCTTCGTATCTCTCAAGCTGGATCACAGCTTCCTGAAAACTGCCAAGGAGTCGACTGATGCTGTCCTCCTTCTCCTGTATCAATGATCGTCGCTCGTTAGGCTGTGATGGTGTTACTGTCAGCTGCAAAACTTTCAGTTTTCGTATGATGGCTTCCATGTCATAGCTAATGGGGAACTGGGTAGCGGATGAAGCTTTATGTTGGACACGGCAGGTGGGGCAGGTGAGGTTGTCCTTCTTAATCATACCAGTGAGACACAGCGAGCAAAATGTGTGTCCACACGGTAAAGTGCGAGGACGATGTTTAGTTTTGTCATAGTTGACGATACACACTTTGCATTCCTCAGGGTTGTCGTTTTCCTTTGGCCGGCCAGGGTTAGGAAAAGGTAAAAATAGTTACTATTTTTTTTTTTTACAGAGTTGAAGTTATAGCCTTAAAGCTCTTATTCTGCCTCAGCTCATTTCAGATATTAACATTCTCCCTGTGATGTGATCCGGTACCTATTTACTGCTAGGTGAACAGAGACAACAGGTTTAGGGCAACATAGTTAACGTTTTGACTAGCTTCTTAATTGCATTTTCTTTAGGATTGACATAGACTACCAAAAATATATTTCTACCAATACTCATATAGCTATTTCACGGGTTAGTTACTAAATGTGCAATCACAATAATAAAAATATTTCCTAGTCACTACCAGGGAGACAGAAAATTCTCTTACCATTTATAATGATCAGTGAGTAGAGTGTATTCACTTGCACTACTCTCGAGTCAGTCAGTGTGGGAGATGTTGTTATGGAGTCAATAGCATGTGATATGCCTGTAAAGAGCTTGCTATTAGATGGTTATAGTCACTGACGTGACCAGTAGTTACCATAACCTTTACGTTCTTAAAATGGGGAACACTAAATCCGTAGGGGTTTTACAGCCCCTGGGGTATGGTAGGTAATAAGGTTTTATCCAAGGGGAGGGTAACTCCAGTTCCTTGGATCAAGTTCTTCTCCAGCTTCAAGGCACATCTATTGAAAGGACAATAACTATAATTTAATTCATGTCAGAGCACTTGCATGTTGATTACTTACCAAAACTGCACATGTACTGTTTCATTTAGTAACTATTTAGCTTTCTGAATATTGTAAATTAACGAATAAGCACTTCAATCAAAAGCTAAACATATCAATAACACAAAATCGATTCATAAAAGAGTATTAGGCTTTCAAATCAAGGTCTCGAGAGTTTAATGGATCCCCATGGATTTAGTGGTCAGCTGGTAACTAAATACATTACAAACATAATAATTAAACAATTAAAGAAAAAAGCATCACAGTCACGAGACTATTTACGATAAAGAACAAAAAATCTTGACAATCTGCATACACTGCAAACTGAAGCATGAATCAAAAATAGACGGCAAGGAGCCCTAATGCTTGACGTTGGACGAAGACATCAAAACGGTGGTCATGTGTTCAACACCTGAAGGACTCTCAGTAGTAGTACCAGTTCCTAGTAACCAGTTACCAGTAACCAGTGTACCAGTAGATGACTCACTACCAACCGTCTCTGCGTGAATCACTGACTGTATTCATATTGCTGCTGACCATAGCAGGATTTCAAACACCCTCACCCATAGGCACTGTGAGTCAGTCAGGATAGGAAGCAGAGAGAGGCAGGTCGGCTGTTGGTGCCTTCCCATACTTTCCGTTATATTATACGTACTACCAGCCTACGTGAATATTCTTACCCCATCCACGTTATCGAAACCCACATGACAGGACAATATATGGCTGGCAGGGGTCGCCGGGCCACCATCTGGAAAAGACTCGTCGGGCCGGAACAGTACCGGCGAATCATTCAGTGTTACTTTATTATTATAATCAAAACTAAGCATAAACCATGGCAGGTGTTACAACAACATCTAAGAGAGTAACACCTTGAGGAGGCTGACATACATTAAAATAACGCCTAAAGTGTAACTCATTTAGAGGAATGCTGGCAGGTGTTACAACTGAAATGGCAATACATTTACAGGAATGCAGGTGTTACACCCAGCTGTTACTGTAACACGTGAGTGTAACACGTGTAGAGGACTGTTGGCGGGTGTCACAATTTCTATAAACGTCTTGGGGACAGCCTGGCTACCAACACACAAACACTAGGCTCAAAACTTTTCAGAATATCAATAGCTTCCTATACCGAGCCTTCTTAGCTCAACATATTCACGTAACATTTCACACTCCAAGGGAAATCACTGCTTAATTATATGTTACACTTTCATGTGAGGGCAGAGAAGTGATCAGCGATGCAGCAGGGGATGTGAGATAGACCAGCCTGGCCATGTGCCCACAAGCAGCAAGAGGCAACTGAGAGGTAGTGTCGTTGGTCTTGGCTCCCCAAGTCTCTTTACGTCACCTTATTCCTGGTTAATTTTGGTCACGACCTTCATCTAGTTTTATACGTTGATCTTAGCGTGGCTACTTTCAGCTGCCTGTCTTTCTGCTTTCGGTAAAAACTTAAGTTTGTTCTACACGTGTGTTGGTTCACAGAGCTGTCAGCGTCATGTCCTTCAAGGTGGGGATTATTATTATAATCAAGGGGGAAGCGCTAAACCCGGAGGATTATACAGCGCCTGGGGGGGATGTGGAAGACATTCAGGCTTAATTCGGGGAACTGGAGCTTCAAGGTGGGGAGCAGGGTTCTACTAGGAATTTTTTTAATACTACTCTGGTTTCAGTTATTTTTTTTTATTGTACGTTAAGGTAGTCAGAAGTGTATACTAGAAGTTTGCCAAAAAAATAAAATCATGACTTTTTTTATTATTTCGACTGATAATCCCCAAGTCAACGAAGTAAGGAGGAGCGATGAGCAGCATATATTATCTCGGCATTATGTGGGTAACTGGCTGGTTGGACACTGTGATCTATCCTGTAAAATCCAGTAGTTTGAGAAGATGCCATGTAGTGTATTTTTTTAACATTGACACAAAACTAATAATATACGGAAAAAAAATAAATGTAACGAAAATAACACTTTGTATCAGCGCGTCATTTTGATGACGTCATAAATATAATAATAAAATAGCGATGAAAACTCTTGGAAAAATGCACTTTTTTCTGTAAGAGTTTTTCCTCATTAAACTTTCCTTCCCTCAAACAAAACAGGTGTACGAGGGTTGAGCATAACTCTGCTTAGCGGACGGGTGATCGAGCCTCCCTCAGGGATCAGTTGGAGAGGTGGTTATTTTTCTTTGGTGAGGCAGTAGTGCGTCTGTGGATCCTTGTGAACAAGAGGGGGTCGTTCTTTTTCTCTTGTGAGGAAGTGCCGCACCTGCGGATCCTTGTGGACAAGAGGTCGTTCTTTTTCTCTTGTGAGTCAGTGCCGCACCTGCGGATCCTTGTGGACAAGAGGTCGTTCTTTTTCTCTTGTGAGTCAGTTCCGCACCTGTGGATCCTTGTGGACAAGAGGTCGTTCTTTTTCTCTTGTGAGTCAGTGCCGCACCTGCGGATCCTTGTGGACAAGAGGTCGTTCTTTTTCTCTTGTGAGGAAGTGCCGCACCTGTGGATCTTTGTGGACAGGAGGAGGTGGCTCTTTTAGAGTCAGGTGGGATCACCTGACTCTAAAAGAGACTAGAGCGCAGCCTATGTAATATCGAGAGAGCGTCCTGAAGGCTGGACTCGCTTGTATTTTCTTTCTTGGCCCAGTCCAAGAGGTCCTCTGGGAAGTCAAGGATTCCTCTCGCCATGCTATTGATGTTGCGGGATATGTTGTCCAAATCATAACCATTACTTAAATCATTGGACGCCAACCCAAAATCAATTATGGTTACTTCCACCTCCTCGCCAATATGCAGCAAACAAATGTTGCTCATGTGTAAATCATTATGTGAGATACCCTGAGAGTGTAGGGCCTGCACCGTGTTCAGCAGCTGCTCCAGAGCATGTAGCTTTTAGCTGAGGGTAAGAGACTTGGAGCACAGGTTGAGCGACCCAGCGTAGTGCGTGACCAGCTGCAGTCTGGTGACACACACACCCACAAGCCTCTGGACCCCAGGTATACCCTGTACACCTTGTAGGTTCAGAGCCTCGGCCACGAGGAACAGATCAGCTCTGAAGAATCTCTTCAGCACTAACTTTGTCCCCTCAAGGGTCGTCACCAAAGAGCAGTTTCCGTAACTGCCTGACCCGATCCTGAGCTCCATGTCCCACAGGACGGAGGAGACCCACTCCTCCCCCAGGACGGGAATGTCATTCATAAGACATGTCTTCTCAACCATAAACTTGTCGTAACTCTTGAAATAAGTCATTTTTAAATTATAAATGAGATGTTTATACGAATTTTGTTTATTAGTAGATCGCTGTTTCCTTACGTTACAAACATGTTTAAATAAGGCGATGAAACATTTCTCTTAATAGGAAGAGTGATTAATAATAATAATAATAATAATAATAATAATAATAATAATAATAATAATAATAATAATAATAATAATAATAATAATAATAATAATAATATTATTATTATTATTATTATTATTATTATTATTATTGTTATTATTATTATTATTATTATTATTATTATTATTATTATTATTATTATTATTATTATTATTATAGACAACGAATCGCTAAATTCAAGGGATTATGTATACCCCTGCAGAGGATGGAGGCTTGGCCTACTACTGGTGATGTTCTTGATGGTCGTGGTTGTGGAGGTAGATACTTGGAATGATGTTTTGGCAAAGATGTTGGAAACATGTTTGGCAATGGAGTTGGTGGGAAGGACTATGTATCTCTTCTCGGCAGTGTCTTCTCTGGGTGTGTTGAAGATGTTTAGTGCTCGCCGTCTGCAGTCTCTGATGAAGTGACGAGGATAGTGGAGTTTGGAAAATACCTGTTCAATTATAGTGCATTCTTCCTGGAAAGAGGTGAACAGTGGGGACAGCAGGTGTTAGGAAACTTGCCAATACTTCTCATCCTGTCCAGGATGCCACCCACAAGAGTCAGTTAACACTGCTAGGTGAACAAGACCCCTCAAGATAGGTTCCTTGATGCTGGTGAGGGGCTCAAACACTCAGGTGATCTTCTCAATCGCATTCGCAACATCAACATCAGGAACAAGAAACTTTCTTGATGAACAGGGACAGCAGGTGTTAGGTGAATTGCCTTCAATCCAGACTGCTGTGCAAGATAGGTTCCAGTTCTCCTAGTGAATTGATCTGTGCTCCATTGAAAACCTGAATGCTTTCCAGCCCCTCCTCCCTCCCCACAGGCGCTGCATAACCTCACATTATTATATTTCCTAGCCATAGATTTATAATGAGAAGGTCTTCAGGACTCCACCGAGCGGACCTCAACATTCACATAAATCTGCAATAAAGTATGTTAAGGGTCTTCAGGATTCCACCGAGGGAACCCCCACCATTAACAGAAATCCTAGATTATTGTTAGGGGTTGCTTAAGTCTACAGTTTCCGATTAATTTTAAATAGTGAGGTCCACTCAGCAGAGTCTTGAAGATCCCATTATGCAATTTTAATCCATGACCTGTGATGCATTTGTTGGATGGATATCCTCTCGGCGGAGTCCTGAAGATATTCTGAAGATTATCAGTGTACGGGCTTCACCATCAAGGGAAAGAGCTATCATTATGCCCAAAGAAGGAAAACCATGGGATTAACTTGGCAGAGTCATAGAAGGTATCAAAACCTCTATCTCTGCCGAGTAAGTAAGTGTTTATAAGAACTTACAAGGCACACATTATGTGTGTTACACTTTTGTTATACCTGTTGTTTTGTTCACCTTATACCTTCAGTGGTACTTGATAATTTTTAACATCAAGAGAGGTGAAGTGTAGGTGGATTAGGCCTTAACCAGGGAGGACCACAATAAAAAAAACGAGCCTTGATGTCTACCTCTTGGGTGGTTTGGAAATGACATCACTTAGAGTTGAGGAAGATGGACCCTTATCAGTCACCATGGCTGAAAAACATCTTGTTGGGCAGGTAAAAATGAAGAACTTGTTATTTAATTTTGACTCCCAGTTCTTGTGTGGCCTTGAGGACCAGTTCTTGTGTGGTTTTTTGACGACCAGTTTTTGTGGTTTTTGACGACCAGTTCTGGTGAGGCTTTGGACGACCAGGTCTGGTGTGATTTTTGACGACACATCTACCATCACTACACATCTATCATCACTAAACATATATCATTAGTGCACACCATCACTACACATCTATCATCACTACTATAACGCTATTATTTGGTGTTCTGGTAGCGGGGAGTAAATGATACGTCTTCGGAGGCTTCTTACTTTATTGTTAAGTCGTGGTGGGTACACAGGCTTGTGTGTTGTGCCCATGGCCCGGGCAGGGCCATCCCACGAGAGAGAGCTAGGAGTAGGCCTTGTGTCTTCCTGCTAGGCCGCTGTGAGAGTGAGGCAAGGGCAGGCAGGCTGAAGTGGCAACGCCTATAGGTGGCAGCACCAGCATGGCGTGAAATATGAACTAAGCTGGCAGACAGCATAGGCTGTCTGTGCAGACAGTACAGGCTGTCTACATATGCTCGGCCACCTACCGCGCGTCGTCCTGACGTGACAATACTGGTGGTAAAAGGAACTCGGTCTCTCTCTCATAGGAACAGGGCACAAAACACAAAATAAAAACATATATATACATATGAACATGGAAAAAAAACTTCCTACAGGGAGGGAAGAAAAAAACATGTGGGGTGTGCTAAACATCGTGGTCAAAGGCAGTGAGCGTCGATGGGCATCACTGCATGCCTTCCTGCGTCTGGACAGATACTGCAACACAGGAGACATCGCTGCGGCTGAGCTGTGACGTAACAGGGTACGGTCTCCTCTGGAACGGTGAAGCAGTCATCGTAGGAGTCGCTGCAGGTTTTCACTCAACCTGGGGCATGACATGCTAGTGCCCTCGAGTGAGGCTTCGACAAAACTCTGCAACTGGGCAGGACTTCTGGCAAGCGACTCAGGAGGACACTTCTCGACTGGTACTGTCGCTGGGCTGTCACTCCCGGCGAGCGTAGAGCGAGTTGTGGAGCGAGTCGTGACAGAGACGACTGGGCGAAACATCTGGGAGTCGTAACATCATACACCAGACTCCAGTGAGACATCTTCTTTGTGCAGGCTGCTCACTGAAGCTTGTGACATGAGGCTGACACAGTGCCTGCCGACAGTGGCTAACTGCGGCTTGGCGAGTATCATTCTCTCGGCAGTTGGAGTTATAGCAGAGGTTAGTCTAAGCGTCCCCAGACTTGTTTCTCTACATATAACTGCACTCTGAAGGTCTGGAGGAGAAGTGAAACAAATCTCGATGGGAATCGTAGCAGGTGTGATTCTGCAGAACATCACGAGCGACGAGCATAAAAGCTTTCTGTACAAGAGGGCTCGGGCTCAGGGGCTGACTTGACATCAGCTGTCAAATGCACTGGTCACATTGGGTGACTTAGCACAGCGGTGCTACTCAGGTCTGGCTCAGACCTCACTGAACATACGGAAACTTTACACACCCGCGGTACATGCGGTACAACATGGCTTAAACTAGCAAATGATGCTTTTCTGTGCACAAAACTGACACTAAGACATATACTAAAATGTGAGAACACTGACTGAGAGGAATTATTTAACACACGACATATATCTTCTCTCAATCTTCTCGACAATACTGAAATAATTACTGGAACACTTGATGTGACATCATGTGATGTCAGGCGTGATGTCAGCAGCACTGTGACGTCAGCAGACATCTCGAGGTGACGTCAGGCAGACATCGTGACGTCATGAAGTCGGGCAGCAGCATCGTCGGTGATATCAATGTGATGCGGGCAGCAGACCACAGCATGAGGCCTGGGACATCTGGTAACTCATGTGGCTGGCAGATCTACATGACATCGCGATCTACGTGGCATGCTGGTCTACGTGGCATGCTGATCCACGTAGCTTCGAGTGGCCTTGGGCACTCGGATACACAGGTCTGGCAATGAATTTACAAGCAGCAGAAAACACAGCAGAGGGAGTGAGTAGTGGTGAGTGGTGTATGGTAGTGTGGTGGCGAGGAGCGTGGATGAGTGTATGGCGAGGGAGCATCTGGCCATTCCTCCTCTCACCCACCCACAAACACAGGGAAACACACTGGACGCAGAAATCACCACGAAACTCACCTCTGGCTTGCTGAAACAGCTGTGCTGAGCTGAACAACAACAGCAACATACAAGTGACGCTGAACACGTGACTTGAGAAACAGCGTGGGATGCTGTAGTGTGGGGTCACTTACAATTCTCGGAGAATTTCGGCAAATTTCGGCCTGGATCCTGCTTGTACCTGTGTCTGGATGCTCAATCGTGCAGACACGACATCAGGATAACTCGTTGAGAGACGGATGCTTGTTGTATGGGATGATGAAGTGAAGATGACTTCATACCTCTTCCTTCCTCTCTCTGGGCAAACAACTGCTGCGACCACCGCTTTCCACCATTTATAACGCGATTATTTGGTGTTCTGGTAGCGGGGAGTAAATGATACGTCTTCGGAGGCTTCTTACTTTATTGTTAAGTCGTGGTGGGCACACAGGCTTGTATGTTGTGCCCATGGCCTGGGCAGGGCCATCCCAAGAGAGAGAGCAAGGAGTAGGCCTTGTGTCTTCCTGCTAGGCCGCTGTGAGAGTGAGGCAAGGGCAGGCAGGCTGAAATGGCAACGCCTACAGGTGGCAGCACCAGCATGGCGCGAAATATGAACTAAGCTGGCAGACAGCATAGGCTGTCTGTGCAGACAGTACAGGCTGTCTACACTACACATCTACCATCACCACACATCTAACATCACTACACATTTATCATCACTACACATCTACCATCACCACACACCTAACATCACTACACATCTACCATCACTACATATCTAACATCACTACACATCTACCATCACTACACATCTACCATCACTACTCATTTATTGTCACTACACATCTATCAACACTACACATCTACCACCACTACACATCTACTATCACAACAAATAACAATACACTATTTACTAAACCTCAACCCCAGCACTACTCACTACTATGCTAATCACTTCACATTACACGATTTGCACTATACCAAACTATTTGCTATATTGCGCTATTCAGTTCAGTGTATCATTTGCACTATTAACCACATTATTCAAGAGAAGTCACTATTAAATACAATCTACACTATTTTATTATGTTAATTTTGCTAAATTGAACATTATGGAGCACAACACAACACTATATTAGATTCAAGTATTCTATACTATAATTATGCAATCTTCACTGCACTACGTCACTCTACACACATTACTGTATTATACATATTTTTCTCACTAATTTTCAGAACAATTCCAAATACACTAACTTATAATCACTATGTTATATACATTTACTTGGTAGGAAGATTAGGTATTTTTCATGTGCTCAAATTTTAACCCTCGGGGATCCAATACTGGGATTTAGAGAAAGAGGATCGTGCCCTCTTCATTAGCTCTTCTCTTGTAAAGATCAGTGCCACTGAAGACACTCGATGTAACAAAAGTTTTTCTTAGCTGTAGTAGGGTCCTCTCGGTGGAGTCCTGAAGATCCTTAACAATAATCTAGGATTTCTGTTAATGGTGGGGGTCCCCTCGGTGGAATCCTGAAGACCCTTAACATACTTTAATCCAGATTTATGTGAATGTTGAGGTCCGCTCGGTGGAGTCCTGAAGACCTTCTCATTATAAATCTATGGCTAGGAAATATAATAATGTGAGGTTGTTTCATTATAAGCCGCAGGAATATACCCCACATTATTATCTACAGCAAGGATTCATGTTAAAAGATGTTCCGCTCGGCGTAGTCCTGAAGACGCTTTATAATATTGTAATCTAGGGCTGTGATTTATATTGATGGAAAGAGGGGTCGCGCTCGGCGGAGTCCTGAAGGCCCCTCATTGTTGCTTAAGTCTACAGTTTCCGATTAATTTTAAATAGTGAGGTCCACTCAGCAGAGTCTTGAAGATCCCATTATGCAATTTTAATCCATGACCTGTGATGCATTTGTTGGATGGATATCCTCTCGGCGGAGTCCTAAAGATATTCTGAAGATTATCAGTGTACGGGCTTCACCGTCAAGGGAAAGAGCTATCATTATGCCCAAAGAAGGAAAACCATGGGATTAACTTGGCAGAGTCATAGAAGGTATCAAAACCTCTATCTCTGCTGAGTAAGTAAGTGTTTATAAGAACTTACAAGGCACACATTATGTGTGTTACACTTTTGTTATACCTGTTGTTTTGTTCACCTTATACCTTCAGTGGTACTTGATCATTTTTAACAACATCAAGAGAGGTGAAGTGTAGGTGGATTAGGCCTTAACCAGGGAGGACCACAATAAAAAAAACGAGCCTTGATGTCTACCTCTTGGGTGGTTTGGAAATGACATCACTTAGAGTTGAGGAAGATGGAACCTTATCAGTCACCATGGCTGAAAAACATCTTGTTGGGCAGGTAAAAATGAAGAACTTGCCATTTATTTTTTGACGAGCAGTTCTTGTGTGGTTTTTGACGACCAGTTCTGGTGTGTTTTTGACGACCAGTTCTGGTGCAGTTTTTGACGACCAGTTCTCGTGTGGTTTTTGACGACCAAGCCTAGTGTAGTTTTTGACTACAAGTTCTGGTGTGGTTTTGACAATATAAAATGATTTGTTTTTGGACCCAACCTAACAAATTAGAGTCATTTTTAGTTGAGACAATTGTTTATGGCCAAAAATCGGACTCTTATATGTATACAATGAACTGTCTTCAACTAGTTCCAAACTAACGTATTAGAGCCAGTTTTTTTCCTGCTAATTCTGATGGTGAGACCAGCGTCTGCCTCAGAAACCTTCGGAATAACCTATGGCTGACTTTCCTAGAATTACAGATGTCTCCCCTTTAAATGAGACCCTTTAAATGGACCCCTTTTCTAGAGGTGCGGAAGCTGCTAAGATAATTGCCAGTGATATCTATATGACAGCGCAGTCTGACCAAATTTTTGATAACTGTCATGTCACATTCGTTAGGTTTCTATTAAAATATCAGTGCTTGTGGGCTGGCTATTTTTCCACTGCTATAATATTTAATCTTTCTGGTTATGGGTATTGGTATGCCTGCCTTCCGCCTCCTGCCTCCCACCTCCTGCCTCCTCTGTCTCTTCCTCACCCCAACAAGGGCGTTCCCTGTCATCGTATTTACTTGGACCTCCTCCTCTTTTCTGCAACATTGGAAGCTTCTGATGATGTGTTGATTGCAACAGGAAAGGCCTAGAGTTGTCATTCAATTCCTCCTGTGGCTGTTTTGCATCTTGTATAATTTTTCCGCGATTATATATATATATATATATATATATATATATATATATATATATATATATATATATATATATATATATATATATATATATATATATATATATAACCGTGCTACTAACACTGGTGTTAATGGTTGGTTAGGTTGTTACGGAAGCTCTTGCAGACTACCTACTAATGGATGACAAAGCATTTTTCTCCAAGATAACTGTACCGAATTCCATCAAAGCAAAACCACTTTCTGCTTTAATTTTCACTCTCGCCAGGCGGAAATGTTGAACGAAAGAGAGAGAGAGAGAGAGAGAGAGAGAGAGAGAGAGAGAGAGAACGAACATTAATTTCCTTCCCCTCTCCTCCAGCCACACATACAACACTCTTCATGGGAAGGATGTTGAATGTTAGTTTAGGGCTCTTGATTCAAGTACATCTGGCCTCACCTTCCTCAGTGCATTTAATGCTTCCTCGTGAATATAATAATAATAATAATAATAATAATAATAATAATAATAATAATAATAATATGTTAAAGTAAAGAAAAACTTTTTAATAACTTTTATTCTCGTCAGGAAAGCTTGAGCTTGTTCCAGCTCTCCGCAGCCAGCTAAATGTACTTGGGTCGCTGCGCGATCCATGAAAGGTATTCCTGTTTTTCATAACCCCAGCAGCACTGTGATTCAGTGTAAGCGATTGGAATGGTGCGGAGAGCGGCAGAAGTTTGTAATGTAGTTAAAAATTAATGTTGAAGAACTGAAGCGAATCAGAAGATTCATTTACAAATCGTATGGAAATTAGAGAACATAAAGGTAAATTTTATACTCAAATTTTACACTCTGGCTCTAATATGTAGATGGTATTTTTGCTCTTTGGCCTCATGACTCTAGTCTCCTCCAACCATTTCTCGATGACCTTAACAATCTTGCTCCATCCATCAAGTTTAAAGTTGAATGGGAATCTAATTCTTTGCTTCCTTTCCTTGATGTTCGGATACAGGTTTTTGCTTTTTCCGTGTATCACAAGCCTATGCGATACACACTGTGCTCTCCGCATTTGTGACCCTTACTTCCTTGACTCGGAAATTTCCACACTTCGTAATTCATTCTCTCGTCTTGGCAACCCTTCCCGTTTCATAAACTCTGCCTTCTCACATGCTAAACGGACTTTCGTCACTCCCAAACTCTACTCCTGTGAGATCTTATGTTCTCTGCCTTCCCTATATTTCCAGTCTTTTTATTCTCAACAACTCTCTCCGTTCCTTAGACATCAAACTTACTTTCCGCTCGTAATGTTGCTCGTACTTCTCCTCCCGCTGTAGATGCCTCTGGTGTCTACTATATTTCATGGTTTGTAGATGAATGGTTCAGAGAACCGACATGTTGATAAATTAGACACATGTGCAACTCTTGGGTATCTTTATTAATAAGGAAACGTTTCGCCACACAGTGGCTTCATCAGTCCATACAAAGGAGAATCTTGAAGAACAGGAGGAAAATGAGGTAATCAGTCCCTCAACCTTGAGTCGATGTGGTCAGTCCATCAATCTTGAATAGAATACGGCATACGTGCGGAGAAGGAGCTTATAAACCGTTGGCAGGAGAGGTGCAGCAGTCATAGGTGGTGTCACATTTGTTCAATGTGGAACTAGGTCGTGCCCAAGAATTAGGCAAGCGAAGAATTCCCAAGTATTAAGATCCCAAGAAGTTGCAGTGTCTGACAGGTTTGTAGATGAATGGTTCAGAGAACCATTCATCTTGGGATCTTAATACTTGGGAATTCTTCGCTTGCCTAATTCTTGGGCACGACCTACTTCCACATTGAACAAATGTGACACCACCTATGACTGCTGCACCTCTCCTGCCAACGGTTTATAAGCTCCTTCTCCGCACGTATGCCGTATGCTATTCAAGATTGATGGACTGACCACATCGACTCAAGGTTGAGGGACTGATTACCTCATTCTCCTCCTGTTCTTCAAGATTCTCCTTTGTATGGACTGATGAAGCCACTGTGTGGCGAAACGTTTCCTCAATAAAGATACCCAAGAGTTGCACATGTGTCTAATTTATGACCACTATATTTCATGTTCCTCTTGTATTCTTCAGTACTTTGGAGAAACTGAACGTTCTTTTTCTGACAGACTCAGGGAGCACAGAAATAGTGTTAGGTTTTCCGACACTAATAATGTTCTCTTCTGTCACGTCAGAGATCACAGTTATCCAATTGATTGGTCTTCTGCTAAAACTGTCTGCCCTACTTCTAACTTTCAAAGTCCCCGTCTTGTTGAATACTCCCTTATACACAACTTCAGAACACCCGTGACTTTACCTGATTCTTTTTTCTCCTCTTCTTTCTACCTCTTCTTTCCTATTTTTCCTTTTTTTTTTGTTATGGGTTTCCTTTCTTCTGCCTTGGGTGTTCCATCCTTCATTCTTTTTTTCTCCTGTGTTTTTGGTCTTACCCCTTGTTGGCCCTGACCTGTCTTGCAGTGCTACTTTTTTTTGATCTTTGACTGACCACCCTACTACTACTACTACTACTACTACTACTACTACTACTACTACTACTACTACTACTACTACTACTACTACTACTACTACTACTACTACTACTACTACTACTACTACTACCACTACTACTACTACTACTACTACTACTACTACTACTACTACTACTACTACTACTACTACTACTACTACTACTACTACTACTACTACTACTACTACTACTACTACTACTACTACTACTACTACTACTACTACTACTACTACTACTACTACTACTACTACTACTACTACTACTACTACTACTACTACTACTACTACTACTACTAACTACTACTACTACTACTACTACTACTACTAATACTACTACTACTACTACTACTACTACTAATACTAACTACTACTACTACTGCTACTACTACTACTACTACTACTACTACTACTACTACTACTACTACTACTAACTACTACTACTACTACTACTACTACTACTACTACTAACTACTACTACTACTACTACTACTACTACTACTAACTACTACTACTACTACTACTACTACTACTACTACTACTACTACTAACTACTACTACTACTACTACTACTACTACTACTACTACTAACTTCTACTACTACTACTACTACTACTACTACTACTACTACTACTACTACTAACTACTAACTACTACTACTACTACTACTAACTACTACTACTACTACTACTACTACTATTACTACTACTACTACTTCTTCCTTTGACTCATACCTTTACTTTTGCCTCCTTGCACTCCTCCACCTTTCTATTCTTGTCCCACCAACCACTTTACACTACCACTAATATTTCTGCTACTACTATTCCTTCTACCAGCCTTACCCATACCACTACTACTCCTCCCACCTCTCTTGTCCCGTTCCTGCCAGCTACCCTATATATATATATATATATATATATATATATATATATATATATATATATATATATATATATATATATATATATATATATTGGTTCCATCTCTCTTTTCTGTTAATGTGATTTTGTAAATGGCGCGAGTCAGACCGAGACATCTTGATCGGCACCATGCCTAACCTTTCTAGGGTAGGGTAGGTGCCTGAGTCAGAGCCTTTAGCTCATAAGACTGTCATTCCCATTTGCCCCCTTGTGGCGGGGATGGCAGGCCAGAGAGGCCTAGCTTGTGGCTAGGCCTGGGGACAATTGGTCCCAAAGATGAGGAGGTGCTTGTGCCTCCTCCCATGGGAGACTTAGGTCTCAGATACTCCCTAAAGAGGGAGCCAAGGCCGGGCCACCACTTGGACAAGGCCCGGGCCGGGAGAATACCGGCTAATCTTTAACTAACTAACTAACGAGACATCTTCGTAAGCTCCTGTCTTCTATGTGCGGGTTATTTGTGTATATGGAAAATATCCCAGTTTCTTCAATAAAAATGTCAAATCGGGATATACACTGCGCAAATATTCAAACCTTCTACTACTGAGAAACATTAACTTTGAGGCTAAACTGACAAGGCATTATGTTCTCATCTCAGAGAGATCAGAATCCTAAAATACTCCAGTATGTTAAGCTTGAAGTCTCTCACAAGTTTCATTATCAAGTTATCGTCGATGAAGAGTTAATGTTAATCGGGCAAGACACTGGGAAAATATCGATTGAAACGTCATCGGGAGATTGCTCTTAAATCTTTGTTAATTTTCTCATCCACGATATTGTGACTATTTTCTTCACTATGTCGGAGAGTGTGTTACACTCCGTTACACCTACCTTACACATAATATAGTGTGTCTACCCTCCACTACACACACCTTACACATAATATAGTGTGTCTACCCTCCACTACACACACCTTACACATAATATAGTGTGTCTACCCTCCTCTACACACACCTTACACATAATATAGTGTGTCTACCCTCCTCTACACACACCTTACACATAATATAGTGTGTCTACCCTCCACTACACACACCTTACACATAATATAGTGTGTCTACCCTCCTCTACACACACCTTACACATAATATAGTGTGTCTACCCTCCTCTACACACACCTTACACATAATAAAGTGTGTCTACCCTCCACTACACACACCTTACACATAATATAGTGTGTCTACCCTCCACTACACACACCTTACACATAATATAGTGTGTCTACCCTCCACTACACACACCTTACACATAATATAGTGTGTCTACCCTCCACTACACACACCTTACACATAATATAGTGTGTCTACCCTCCACTACACACACCTTACACATAATATAGTGTGTCTACCCTCCACTACACACACCTTACACATAATATAGTGTGTCTACCCTCCACTACACACACCTTACACATAATATAGTGTGTCTACCCTCCACTACACACACCTTACACATAATATAGTGTGTCTACCCTCCACTACACACACCTTACACATAATATAGTGTGTCTACTCTCCACTACACACACCTTACACATAATATAGTGTGTCTACCCTCCACTACACACACCTTACACATAATATAGTGTCTACCCTCCACTACACACACCTTACACATAATATAGTGTGTCTACCCTCCTCTACACACACCTTACACATAATATAGTGTGTTTACCCTCCTCTACACACACCTTACACATAATATAGTGTGTCTACCCTCCACTGCACACACCTTACACATAATAGTGTGTCTACCCTCCTCTACACACACCTTATACATAATATAGTGTGTCTACCCTCCACTACACACACCTTACACATAATATAGTGTGTCTACCCTCCACTACACACACATTGTATATAATATAGTGTGTCTACCCACCTCTACACACACCTGATACGTAATATAGTGTATCTACCCTCCATTACACACACCTTACACATAATATAGTGTGTGTACCCTCCTCTACACACACCTGATACATAATATAGTGTATCTACCCTCCATTACACACACCTTACACATAATATAGTGTGTCTACCCTCCTCTACACTCACCTGATACATAATATAGTGTGTCTACCCTCCACTACACACACATTGTATATAATATAGTGTGTCTACCCACCTCTACACACACCTGATACATAATATACTGTATCTACCCTCCATTACACACACCTTACACATAATATAGTGTGTCTACCCTCCTCTACACACACCTGATACATAATATAGTGTATCTACCCTCCATTACACACACCTTACACATAATATAGTGTGTCTACCCTCCTCTACACTCACCTGATACATAATATAGTGTGTCTACCCTCCACTACACACACCTTACACATAATATAGTGTGTCTACCCTCCTCTACACACACCTTATAAATAATATAGTGTGTCTACCCTCCACTACACACACCTTACACATAATATAGTGTGTCTACCCTCCATTACACACACATTATACATAATATAGTGTGTCTACCCTCCACTACACACATCTTACACTCTGAAAGAAAAATTTTTGATACTCCATCATGAATTCCCAGTGGAAACTCAACATGCGTTGCTCCCCATATCTTCACCAGAGTGTTAAATCCTTACCAATTTGCAGTGGCGGTGGTGTCTCGTTCCTGGAGGTTCCCCAGGGCACATGTGCACCAACTGATACATTCCACTTTAATCTCTAATGTAATTATGAATCTCTCTATCTTCCCGGCCTGGTTCCTGCCTGCCTCCCCACTCCCTCCCTCACGTCTCCTCACCCATTATCCTTCCTCTCTTTGATATCCAATTTGCTAGTTTTTTACTCTCTTCGTTGAGGATTTGTTCTGAATTTCTTTTCCTTTTATTAAGTTGGTGCATACCTGGTACTTTGGTAATGTATTTTTCTCGTTATTGTTTTAATGCTGTCACTTGTCATTAATATGTCTTTTAGTTTGTGATATTTTGGCCAGTCTTCGTTATTTTCAACTCTCTCTCTGCTTCCATTGCCCATAATTGTTCCACTATTATATTACTCTAAGTGACTCCTCAGTGATTCTCTCCGTCAGGGGAGATCCTTGTTGGTTATCCTGTTGCCACTGTTCTGTTATTTTCTGATAACCTGTTCCTAACAAATCGAACACAAAGAGTAGTGGTCAACAGAGTTAAATCGGAGGCTGCCATAGTGAAGAGCTCTGTTCCACAAGGCACAGTACTCGCCCCCATCTTATTCCTTATCCTCATATCAGACATAAACAGAGATATACACCACAGCACCGTATCATCCTTTGCGGATGATACTAGGATCTGCATGAGGCTGTCATCTGCTGAGGACGCGGTTAACCTCCAAGAAGATATAAACAAAGTTTTCCAGTGGGCAACGGTAAACTATATGATGTTCAATGAGGACAAATTCCAGCTACTCCGTTATGGAAAACTGGAGGAGATAATAACTAGAACAGAGTATACTACTGACTCCGGCCATACAATAGAGCGGAAAAATAATGTAAGGGACCTGGGAGTAGTAATGTCTGAGGATCTCACTTTCAAGGATCACAACAGTGCCACGATCGCACGTGCAAAGAAAATGATAGGATGGATAATGAGAACTTTCAAAACGAGAGATGCCAAGCCCATGATGATCCTTTTCAAATCACTTGTTCTCTCTAGGCTGGAATACTGCTGTACATTAACATCTCCATACAAAGCAGGTGAAATCGCAGATCTAGAGAGTGTACAGAGATCCTTTACTGCACGTATAAGTTCTGTCAAGCACCTTAACTACTGGGAACGCTTGAAAGCACTTGACTTGTACTCGTTGGAACGCAGGAGGGAGAGATATATCATAATCTACACTTGCAAAATCTTGGAAGGAATGGTCCCAAATCTGCACACAGAAATCACTCCCTACGAAAGTAAAAGACTGGGCAGGCGATGCAAAATGCCGCCAATAAAAAGTAGGGGCGCCATTGGTACACTAAGAGAAAACACCATAAGTGTCCGGGGCCCAAAACTGTTCAACAGCCTCCCATCAAGCATTAGGGGAACTGCCAATAAACCCCTGGCTGCCTTCAAGAGACAGCTGGACAGATACCTAAAGTCAGTGCCGGATCAGCCGGGCTGTGGCTCGTACGTCGGACTGCGTGCGGCCAGCAGTAACAGCCTAGTTGATCAGGCCCTGATCCATCGGGAGGCCTGGTCATGGACCGGGCCGCGGGGGCGTTGATCCCCGGAATAACCTCCAGGTAACCTCCAGGTAAGCGAAGTGCACTTAATTTATTATTATTATTATTATTATTATTATTATTATTATTATTATTATTATTATTATTATTATTATTATTATTATTATTATTATTATTATATCAGGAAAAAATAAGCGTTAAAGTCGAATGGAGTGAATTTCTTCAATTTTTTTTTGTGTGTGTGGGAGGGGGGTGGGGTTTGGCTGTGTTGTTGGTGTTTCAACCTTCAAGTTCTATCTTTTAGTTTCTGTTTTCTCTTTCCCTTGATTTTCATTCCTCATCTCTCGCTTTCTTCCCTCCTTTGAACATTATTTTCCTGTCTCTCTCATCTTCCTCATTTGCACAAGGTAGTCTTGTTCCCGCCCACTTGTCTCCCTGTGTTCGTATTCCCTATTGTGTTATACTACGCATTTAGTCCTCTTATCCTATCCACTCTCATACAATTCCTCTCCTTCCTCCAATTTCTTCTTTTTTTTTTCGTTTTTCTTCACCTTATTCTCTAACACTTCCTCCTATTGCTTCTTCTCCTTTACTTCATCCCGTCACTTTTCCTGTGCTTGCTTCTTATTGACCTCGTTCTCAAATTTCTTCCTTTTGCTTTTCGTCTTTCATTTTCTTCTCTCACTCTTCCCATTGTTGCTTCTCTTTCATCTCCATTTCTAAACCATCATCTTGTTGCCTCATTTCTCTCCCCTCACTCTTCCTCTTGTTCCTTCGCATCTTCCATCTCTCATTCTTCCTCCGAGTTAGTAATAATGGTAGAATTACCAGCTTGACAAAGTTCCTGGAGAGCGAAACGTTACCACAATAAAATGTCTTATTAGTTGTCTGTGTTCATTTTCTTCCCAGTTCTCCTCTTCTTTTTCCATGTTCTCATCCCCCCACTCCCCTCTTCTTTCTCCATTTCGCTCATCTCTCTGTACCACTCTCACAGACTCTCAATCTAACAAAAAATATTCTCATTCTCTCTCTCTTGCTTCGTGCGTGGAGGCCTGCAGGGCGACCCGCCCAGCTGGTGTCTCCTCACCACCACCTTCAGAGCCATTAACTAGCCCTTATGAATCCACAATTTAAAACTCCTTTGATATCGAGTTCAGCAGCGAGGATTCTCCCTTTCATCTTACCTCCAGCCCTGGGGGCCTGGATAATTGAATGCCAGAACGTCGACTGGTCGGCAAAAGTCCCGGCGCAAATGATCGAAAATCCAATTGTGAGTCGGTGAGGCTGGCTCCATGGAGCCAACACCTGTCTGCCCATGTTGCTAAAGGATTTTTTTTCGGATTTCTAATTTTTGCCTGGCAGGTGAATACGAGACTGAAGAGAGAAGTCGTTTGAAGTTTTCTTTCCCGTAAAATGCTTTGAGACGGTGAAGGAGGAGAATGCAATCCATTGAAGGCGTGATTTGAGTGTGATGGAGGTATGATTTGGGCATGGTGAGAAGAGAGTGGTTTGGGTGCAACGTTGGCGTGGTTTGGGAGTGATACGGACGTGATTTGAGCACAGTGTGGTGTAGTTTAGGTCATGGGGGGGGGGGGGCGCCGCGCGTTATGGACATGACATGGCAGAGTTGTGGGCTTATTTTGCTTTACCGGGTAAACTGGCTTCAGATTTAGCTTCCCAATGCATCAACACTATCGCTGGTGTTGCCAAGACTTACTTGCAATTACATTAACATAACTAACGCTCATACTCTTCCGTTTTCTCTTATATTATTCAATAATACTCGTGTTTTTCAAGACCTCACAACCCTTGTGGGTAATAAATAATCAGATAATAATAATAATAATAATAATAATAATAATAATAATAATAATAATAATAATAATAATAATATCTTTTTTTGGTACGTATACCAAACCACAGCCATATACATGAACGCATTTCACCATCCTCACATACAATACAGGGTATATACACCAAGATACATATGTCTCCCAGTTTATATATGTCAAGGGTATTATAGAAAATTTAAATTACCTGGATGAATCTCATTAGATACATACCACTAAATGGTAACAAAGATAATTATTCTTTATCAAGGTTACAGAGACATGTAGGAATTTTAGGACACTCTAGGTCGCAAAAAATGTCCCCCTTCGATACCTACTGTCATATCTCCACAAGTCACTCTGGACCTATATTAATTTCAAATGAAATATACATCACCAGGAATTCTGGTACAACATTAATATAAATATGTGGACTGTATGTTAAATTTAATAAATGACTACATATACATTGAAGGAGAATTTATAATAATAACACTCACCAGTTTGTCTGGAGATTACTTGGGGTGTCATACACAAACCCCTGCCTAAAATATGAAGAAAATACTGGCCAGAATTCCAACATAAATAGACATGACTTAACTGGGGTTCCTTGACTGTCCTGTCCACTCGCCTAATGCTCACGTTATGCAGGACTGCAAATCCAACAATTTCGGCTCCTATTTGAGAGGTTTTTAAACACAATATAACCTCTAGAACGACGAAAATTATGCACATTTCACTCGCGTGCCTTCAGCCCAGTTCAAAACAATGGCGTCTCTCCTTCCCCAGCGACGTTCGCCAATTTCGCTGGTTCTTTATTTATTTACAAATTAATTTTTATTACCTACAATATATTCCATCAATTTACATACAAAATACACTGTATTTTCGGAAACTATACAATATTTTCCACAGGTATACATCAATCCTTATTTATGATATTAAAGTATTCTTGACTGGTGGTGAACAGGTGACACGCAGCCTTAGTGACCCTAGTGTAGAACACTTTAATCCCCATTAATCAAGTTCACAGTTAAGCAACAAGAATTTACACAACCCAGAAATGTTTATCTTTCAATGTAAATACATTAAAAGGTGCCTATATCCACTAAGATGTGTGCATTTCCACTAGGAGGTGTGTATTTATCACTGTATATACGCTAAGAGGCGTCTCTGATTGTCTATACACTGAGAGGCATCCCTGATTGTACATACACTGAGGCATCCCTGATTGTATATACAGTGAGAGGCATTCCTGATTATATATAGTGAGAGGCGTCTCTGATTGTATATACACTGAGAGGCATCTCTGACTGTATGTACAGTGAGAGGCATCCCTGATTGTATATACACTGAGAGGCATCCCTGATTGTATATACACTGAGATTCATCTCTGATTGCATATACACTGAGATTCATCTCTGTATATACACTGAGATTCATCTCTGATTGTATATACACTGAGATTCATCTCTGATTGCATATACACTGAGATTCATCTCTGATTGCATATACACTGAGATTCATCTCTGATTGCATATACACTGAGATTCATCTCTGATTGTATATACACTGAGAGGTGTGCAACTCTGACTGCATATACACTGAGAGTTTATTCGGATATTTATTTTAAGGTTAAAGTTTGCCCTTCCCTCCATGACTCCTCTGTTCCCTCCATGACTCCTCTGTTCCCTCCATGACTCCTCTGTTCCCTTCATGGCTCCTCTGTTCCCTTCATGGCTCCTCTGTTCCCTTCATGGCTCCTCTGTTCCCTCCATGACTCCTCTGTTCCCTTCATGGCTCCTCTGTTCCCTCCATGACTCCTCTGTTCCCTTCATGGCTCCTCTGTTCCCTCCATGACTCCTCTGTTCCCTTCATTGCTCCTCTGTTCCCTCCATGACTCCTCTGTTCCCTTCATGGCTCCTCTGTTCCCTCCATGACTCCTCTGTTCCCTTCATGGCTCCTCTGTTCCCTCCATGACTCCTCTGTTCCCTTCATGGCTCCTCTGTTCCCTCCATGACTCCTCTGTTCCCTTCATGGCTCCTCTGTTCCCTCCATGACTCCTCTGTTCCCTCCATGGCTCCTCTGTTCCCTCCATGACTCCTCTGTTCCCTTCATGGCTCCTCTGTTCCCTCCATGACTCCTCTGTTCCCTCCATGACTCCTCTGTTCCCTCCATGACTCCTCTGTTCCCTTCATGGCTCCTCTGTTCCCTCCATGACTCCTCTGTTCCCTTCATGGCTCCTCTGTTCCCTCCATGACTCCTCTGTTCCCTTCATGGCTCCTCTGTTCCCTCCATGACTCCTCTGTTCCCTTCATGGCTCCTCTGTTCCCTCCATGACTCCTCTGTTCCCTTCATGGCTCCTCTGTTCCCTCCATGACTCCTCTGTTCCCTTCATGGCTCCTCTGTTCCCTCCATGACTCCTCTGTTCCCTTCATGGCTCCTCTGTTCCCTCCATGACTCCTCTGTTCCCTTCATGGCTCCTCTGTTCCCTCCATGACTCCTCTGTTCCCTTCATGGCTCCTCTGTTCCCTCCATGACTCCTCTGTTCCCTTCATGGCTCCTCTGTTCCCTCCATGACTCCTCTGTTCCCTTCATGGCTCCTCTGTTCCCTCCATGACTCCTCTGTTCCCTTCATGGCTCCTCTGTTCCCTCCATGACTCCTCTGTTCCCTTCATGGCTCCTCTGTTCCCTCCATGACTCCTCTGTTCCCTTCATGGCTCCTCTGTTCCCTCCATGACTCCTCTGTTCCCTTCATGGCTCCTCTGTTCCCTCCATGACTCCTCTGTTCCCTTCATGGCTCCTCTGTTCCCTCCATGACTCCTCTGTTCCCTTCATGGCTCCTCTGTTCCCTCCATGACTCCTCTGTTCCCTTCATGGCTCCTCTGTTCCCTCCATGACTCCTCTGTTCCCTTCATGGCTCCTCTGTTCCCTCCATGACTCCTCTGTTCCCTTCATGGCTCCTCTGTTCCCTCCATGACTCCTCTGTTCCCTTCATGGCTCCTCTGTTCCCTCCATGACTCCTCTGTTCCCTTCATGGCTCCTCTGTTCCCTCCATGACTCCTCTGTTCCCTTCATGGCTCCTCTGTTCCCTCCATGACTCCTCTGTTCCCTTCATGGCTCCTCTGTTCCCTCCATGACTCCTCTGTTCCCTTCATGGCTCCTCTGTTCCCTCCATGACTCCTCTGTTCCCTTCATGGCTCCTCTGTTCCCTCCATGACTCCTCTGTTCCCTTCATGGCTCCTCTGTTCCCTCCATGACTCCTCTGTTCCCTTCATGGCTCCTCTGTTCCCTCCATGACTCCTCTGTTCCCTTCATGGCTCCTCTGTTCCCTCCATGACTCCTCTGTTCCCTTCATGGCACCTCTGTTCCCTCCATGACTCCTCTGTTCCCTTCATGGCTCCTCTGTTCCCTCCATGACTCCTCTGTTCCCTTCATGGCTCCTCTGTTCCCTCCATGACTCCTCTGTTCCCTTCATGGCTCCTCTGTTCCCTCCATGACTCCTCTGTTCCCTTCATGGCTCCTCTGTTCCCTCCATGACTCCTCTGTTCCCTTCATGGCTCCTCTGTTCCCTCCATGACTCCTCTGTTCCCTTCATGACTCCTCTGTTCCCTCCATGACTCCTCTGTTCCCTCCATGACACCTCTATTCCCTTCATGACTCCTCTGTTCCCTCCATGACTCCTCTGTTCCCTCCATGACTCCTCTGTTCCCTCAATGACTCATCTGTTCCCTCCATGACTCCTCTGTTCCCTCCATGACTCCTCTGTTCCCTTCATGGCTCCTCTGTTCCCTCCATGACTCCTCTGTTCCCTCCATGACTCCTCTGTTCCCTCCGTGACTCCTCTGTTCCCTCCATGACTCCTCTGTTCCCTCCATGACCCCTCTGTTCCCTCCATGACTCCTCTGTTCCCTCCATGACTCCTCTGCTCCCTCCATGACTCCTCTGTTCCCTCCATGATTCCTCTGTTCCCTCCATGACTCCTCTGCTCCCTCCATGACTCCTCTGTTCCCTCCATGACTCCTCTGCTCCCTCCATGACTCCTCTGTTCCTTCCATGACTCCTCTGTTCCCTCCATGACTCCTCTGCTCCCTCCATGACTCCTCTGTTCCCTCCATGACTCCTCTGTTCCCTCCGTGACTCCTCTGTTCCCTCCATGACTCCTCTGTTCCCTCCATGACTCATCTGTTCCCTCCATGACCCCTCTGTTCCCTCCATGACTCCTCTGTTCCCTCCATGACTCCTCTGTTCCCTCCATGACTCCTCTGTTCCCTCCATGACTCCTCTGTTCCCTCCATGACTCCTCTGTTCCCTCCATGACTCCTCTGTTCCCTCCATGACTCCTCTGTTCCCTCCATGACTCCTCTATTCCCTCCATGACTCCTCTGTTCCCTCCATGACTCCTCTATTCCCTCCATGACCCTCTGTTCCCTCCATGACTCCTCTGTTCCCTCCATGAGTCCTCTGTTCCCTCCATGGCTCCTCTGTTCCCTCTATGAGTCCTCTGTTCCCTCCATGACCCCTCTGTTCCCTCCATGACCCCTCTGTTCCCTCCATGACTCCTCTGTTCCCTCCATGACTCCTCTGTTCCCTCCATGGCTCCTCTGTTCCCTCTATGAGTCCTCTGTTCCCTCCATGACCCCTCTGTTCCCTCCATGACCCCTCTGTTCCCTCCATGACCCCTCTGTTCCCTCCATGACTCCTCTATTCCCTCCATGACTCCTCTGTTCCCTCCATGACTCCTCTATTCCCTCCATGACCCTCTGTTCCCTCCATGACTCCTCTGTTCCCTCCATGAGTCGTCTGTTCCCTCCATGAGTCCTCTGTTCCCTCCATGGCTCCTCTGTTCCCTCTATGAGTCCTCTGTTCCCTCCATGACCCCTCTGTTCCCTCCATGACCCCTCTGTTCCCTCCATGACTCCTCTGTTCCCTCCATGGCTCCTCTGTTCCCTCTATGAGTCCTCTGTTCCCTCCATGACCCCTCTGTTCCCTCCATGACCCCTCTGTTCCCTCCATGACTCCTCTGTTCCCTCCATGACTCCTCTGTTCCCTCCATGACTCCTCTGTTCCCTCCATGACTCATCTGTTCCCTCCATGAGTCCTCTGTTCCCTCCATGAGTCCTCTGTTCCCTCCATGGCTCCTCTGTTCCCTCTATGAGTCCTCTGTTCCCTCCATGACCCCTATGTTCCCTATATGACCCCTCTGTTCCCTCCATGACTCCTCTGTTCCCTCCATGACTCCTCTGTTCCCTCCATGACTCCTCTGTTCCCTCCATGACTCCTCTGTTCCCTCCATGACTCCTCTGTTCCCTCCATGACTCCTCTGTTCCCTCCATGATTCCTGTGTTCCCTCCATGACCCCTCTGTTCCCTCCATGACTCCTCTGTTCCCTCCATGGCTCCTCTGTTCCCTCCATGACTCCTCTGTTCCCTCCATGACCACTCTGTTCCCTTCATGACATCTCTGTTCCCTCCATGACTCCTCTGTTCCCTCCATGACTCCTCTGTTCCCTCCATGACACCTCTGTTCCCTCCATGACTCCTCTGTTCCCTCCATGACTCCTCTGTTCCCTCCATGACTCCTCTGTTCCCTCCATGACTCCTCTGTTCCCTCCATGACTCCTCTGTTCCCTCCATGATTCCTGTGTTCCCTCCATGACCCCTCTGTTCCCTCCATGACTCCTCTGTTCCCTCCATGACCACTCTGTTCCCTTCATGACATCTCTGTTCCCTCCATGACACATCTGCTCCCTCCATGACCTCTCTGTTCCCTCCATGACCTCCTCTGTTCCCTCCATGACCCACTCTTCCCGCCTCAGTCTATCTTTCCCCATTCCTCCCTCCCTCAACCATCCCCTCCTTCCCTCCATCACTGAGGGTCTCAATGAGAAGTTCTGAAGCTCCGGTTTAATAATCCATTGATTTCCTTCTCCGACTTTAATTATTTCCCAGAGTCTTGGAAGAGCATTGTGGGTTCCAACTCGTCCGTGGGCCATGGGGGTGGTTGTTGCTGTTGTGGGTGGGGGTGGCTGTGGTGGTGTATATGTGGGATGGCCGTGGTGTGGGTGCTGATGTAGCTGTAATGGTGTAGGTGTGGGGGTGGCTGTAGTGGTGCGGGTGTGGCTGTAGTATGGCTGTGGTTGTAGTGGCGTAGGTGTGACGATGGCTGTGGTATGGTTATGGGAATGGTTGCTACTGTGAGTGTGGCTGTGGTAATCTGAGTGTAGGGATGGTTGTAGTTTAGTTAGTTAGTTTAATATGTTTATTATGCACCCCATACCCATCCTGTGGGCGGTAGTCAAAATATTACAGAGGTACATAATTGGTCCAGGGACTGGACTCCAAAGTTTTGATAGCTGAGCAAGTTATAGAGGTAATGAACTCACAATTTACAAAGGTAATGAACTCACAATTTACAATGGTAATGAACTCACAATTTACAAAGGTAATGAACTCCAGGTAGGTCTGGTCACAATCATGACAAGTTACAAAGGTATTTACAGATTACAGAGGTACGTAATGGGTCCAGGGACTGGGCCCCCAAAGTTTTGATAGCTGAACTAGGTACAAAGGTAATGAGCTCACAAGTTACAAAGCTAATGAATTCTGTAAGAATGGTTACTTACGTTTATACATGGCTACAATCATGAACAAATTATAGTGTAATGAGCAATTCACACTTCCACACCCGGTCACAACTGTAGTGAGTTATTGGTGCAAATATTGATTGTTGTGTCACACACACACACACACACACACACACACACACACACACACACACACACACACACACACACAGCCGAAGAGCCAGAAATGAATATGCACAGATAAGAAGGGAGGCTCAGAGACAATATGAAAATGACATAGCATCAAAAGTAAAGACTGACCCAAAGCTGTTGTACAGCCACATCAGGAGGAAAACAACAGTCAAGGACCAGGTAATCAGACTGAGGAAGGGTGATGGGGAATTCACAAGAAACGACCGAGAGGTTTGTCAGGAGCTCAACACAAGATTTAAAGAGGTATTTACAGTGGAAACCAGTAGGACTCCAAGAAATCAGAACTGGGGGGCACACCAGCGAGTGCTGGATGAGGTACATATAACCAAGGAGGAGGTGAAGAAGCTGCTATGCGAACTTGACACCTCAAAGGCGGTGGGACCAGACAACATCTCTCCATGGGTCCTTAAAGAGGGAGCAGAGATATTGTGTGAGCCATTAACAAAGATCTTCAACACATCATTTGAAACTGGGCAACTCCCTGAGGTATGGAAAATGGCAAATGTAGTCCCAATTTTTAAAAAGGGAGACAGACATGAGACACTAAACTACAGACCTGTATCACTAACGTGTATAGTATGCAAGGTCATGGAGAAGATCATCAGGAGGAGAGTGGTGGGGCACCTGGAAAGAAACAAGTGTATAATTGACAACCAGCACGGTTTCAGGGAAGGAAAATCCTGTGTCACAAACCTACTAGAGTTTTATGACAAGGTGACAGAAGTAAGACAAGAGAGAGAGGGATGGATCGACTGCATATTTTTGGACTGCAAGAAGGCCTTCGACACAGTTCCTCACAAGAGGTTACTGCAAAAGCTAGAGGATCAGGCACACATAACAGGAAAGGCACTGCAATGGATCAGAGAATATCTGACAGGGAGGTAACAACGAGTCATGGTACGCGACGAGGTGTCAGAGTGGGCGCCTGTGACAAGCGGGGTTCCACAGGGGTCAGTCCTAGGACCTGTTCTGTTCTTGGTATATGTGAACGACATAACGGAAGGGATAGACTCAGAAGTGTCTTTGTTTGCAGATGATGCGAAGTTAATGAGAATAATCAAATCGGACGAGGATCAGGCAGGACTACAAAGAGACCTGGACAGGCTACAAGCCTGGTCCAGCAACTGGCTCCTTGAATTTAACCCTGCCAAATGCAAAGTCATGAAGATTGGGGAAGGGCAAAGAAGACTGCAGACACAATATAGTTTAGATGGCCAAAGACTGCAAACCTCGCTCAAGGAAAAAGATCTGGGGGTGAGTATAACACCGAGCATATCTCCTGAGGCACACATCAATCAGATAACTGCTGCAGCATACGGGCGCCTGGCAAACCTACGGATAGCGTTCCGATACCTCAGTAAGGATTCGTTTAAGACTCTGTATACCATCTACGTCAGGCCCATACTGGAGTATGCAGCACCAGTTTGGAATCCACACCTAGTCAAGCACGTCAAGAAATTAGAGAAAGTGCAAAGGTTTGCAACAAGACTAGTCCCAGAGCTACGGGGATTGTCCTACGAAGAAAGGTTGAGGGAAATCGGCCTGACGACACTGGAGGACAGGAGGGTCAGGGGAGACATGATAACGACATATAAAATACTGCGCGGAATAGACAAGGTGGACAAAGACGGGATGTTCCAGAGATGGGACACAGAAACAAGAGGTCACAACTGGAAGTTGAAGACTCAGATGAATCGAAGGGATGTTAGGAAGTATTTCTTCAGTCATAGAGTAGTCAGGCCATGGAATAGCCTAGAAAGGGATGTAGTGGAGGCAGGAACCATACATAGTTTTAAGGCGAGATATGATAGAGCTCATGGGGCAGGGAGAGAGAGGACCTAGTAGCAATCAGCGAAGAGGCGGGGCCAGGAGCTGTGACTCGACCCCTGCAACCACAAATAGGTGAGTACAAATAGGTGAGTACACACACACACACACGCACGCACCACAAATAGGTGAGTACACACACAGACAGACAGACACACACACACACACACACACACATACTTTAGTTTAATATCTTTATTATACACCCCATACCCATCCTGTGGGCGGTAGTCACCACATACCCATCCTGTGGGCGGTAGTCACCACATACCCATCCTGTGGGCGGTAGTCAAAAGATTACAAAGGTACATAATGGGTCCAGTGACTGGACCCCAAAGTTATGATAGCTGAACTAGTTACAAAGGTAATGAACTCCAGGTAGATCTGGTCACAATCATGGCAAGTTACAGAGGTAATGAATCAGCCTCACTCCTATACATGGTTACAGTCATGAACAAATTACAAAGTAATGAACCACTGATACGTCCACACCTGGTCACAATTGTAATGAGTTATAAATACAAATATTAAGTGGTTCATACACCCACACTAGCGCGCGCGCGCACATACACACACGAGGGCGCACGCACGGACATGTGCACACGAGCGTACAAATATATGCATACACACAAGGACGCACACCCACACACACACACACACACACACACACACACACACACACACACACCAACACCCACACACACACCCTCACACACACCCACACACACACCCTCACACACACCCACCCACACACACACCCACACACGCACACACACACACACACACGCACACACACACTCATACACACACACACACACACACACACACACACACACACACACACACACACACACACACACACACACACACACACACACACACACACACGCACACACGCACACACACGCACACACACACACACACACACATGGTAATGCATTATTTACAGCTAGCAAAGTCAGGGTATTTCTCCAGAATGGTCTGCAATATACCACTGTGGATAAAATACTTTGCCATTTCTTGAACATTTCTGAGTGAGTTGTTTCTAAATTCATTAATTTGATCACACTCCAGTGCATAATGACGCAAGGTGTGACAATAGTCCATCTGGCAAAGTTTACATTTCGTTTGGTCTACATCTGGTGGTGGTGATTTAACCTGCCAAAGATACTTGTAACCCAGCCGGAGCCGGGCAGTAGTGACATCCAAGAGTCTGCTTATTTTGTTGGATGCACCATAGACATGTGGCTCCTCCTGCATGATAGAGTGATGGTAGATGGACTCACTGGTGTCAATCTCCCTGAGCCTTAAGTCCATAAAATTCATTTGAAGTTCTTTTCGTATTATTGTTCTCAAACTGCTAACTGACAACCCAAGATTGTAATCTACCCCCTCTTTGAAAGCATACAGCTTAGCCAATTTATCAGTTCTATCATGCATCTGAAGACCAATGTGAGATGGAATCCAGAGCATGTGCACTCTGACTCCACTGTCCACAATCTTACCATACCTATGTCTGGCTTCTGACACAAGCATGCCACAATTTATACTTAATGAGTTGAGAGCATTTATGGATGACAGAGAATCAGTTACAATTAAAGTGTCAACCTTAGATACATGGACACATTTGAGTGCAAGGAGTATGGCAAACAGTTCTGTTTGAAGGGTAGAGGCCCAGTTATTGATGCGTTCTCCAATTTCTTTATGAGATCCATCACTCTGTGTGACAACAGCAGCACTACCAGCTGCACCAGTGGACTGGTGAACAGAATCATCGACGTAAATAATTTGTGAAAGAGTGTTCTGTGTGACTAAGTTATCAATACAGCTTAAGGCATCATGTTTGGCTTCAAGACGAAGCTTTGGTTGTGATTTAAGAAGAGTTTTGGGGGGAAATGGAGGAATGGTAGTTTGGAATGGGGTAATATCCCATGGAGCAGGGAAATGTCTCTGTTGTCTAACTTGATATAGATCATGTAGCTGGTTCATGCGGAGGTCGGTTCCAGTTTTTTCGATCCATCTGGAAGGATGTTCACCAGTGCTGAGGAAAGTTTGGAGGGCTTCTGTGCAGGGGTTTGAATGGGCTAGCCTAGGCATATTGACCCCAATAAGGATATTTCTTTCAGTAACACGATCTCTAATGCTTGGAATATTAAGTTCTTTCCGCATATTTAAAATTTTGGCAGTACGAGGGCATCCTAGGATGATCCTCATTGCTTCGTTTTGCAGTTTTTCCAGCCCTCCAAGCTTCCAGTCAGACACGAGTGCAAGTAGTGGCGCCGCATAATCAACCAATGATCTAATATAAGCAAGATACATCATTTTCACAATTTTAACATTAGCACCATACCTGGGATGAAAACCTGCCACAACTCTAAGTGCTCTCAGCCTTTCTTTGTATTGGCGACAAAGTCTCGTTACAACAGGTCCAAGTAGTGGAACCTCAAAGCCTAGATACCTGTATCTGCTTACATATTCTAGAAGAGACCCATCATGCAACTGGATCTGACGAACTGTGCCTCTCTGCCGAGGAGGACGCCTGTTGAGTATCTTTGTTTTATCCCCTGCGATTATTAACCCCAGGTCCTGACACGAGGCTAGTACATGATTAAGAATGTTTTGGGTGTTGGAGAATCCGGTGGTGTGAATCATTATGTCATCAGCAAAACTAACCATATAATGATGGGGCTGGCTAGGCATGGCATTAAGTAAGGCATTAATCAAAATGTTGAAAAGGGTGGGACTAAGCACACCTCCCTGTGGGGTTCCTAATTCAAAATCTTTAGTTACACTTCTATGTCCCTGGAACAACACAGACGACTTTCTGTTGGACAGGTAACCTTTAATCCAGCGGAGAAGCCATCCTCCAACATCCATTCTGGCAAGTTCACTAATGATTACATGTCGGTTGGCTACATCAAAAGCGGATTTAAGGTCAAGGAACGTAGTGTATGAGCTGTCAGTGTGCAGAGTGAGAAAGGTGGTAATGCAATGATGCACACTCCTTCCATGCATGAAGCCATGCAACCGGGGTGACAAGAATTCCTTAATTCTGTGCATAAGACGATTAAGAATCATCCTTTCGAATGTTTTACACAAGCAACTAGTAAGGGATATTGTGCGAAATGAGTTTTGTTGATTGGGCTTCGGAATGGGAATAATGAGGCTATTGGTCCATGATTTAGGGAGCTCCCCAGTGACATAACTCATGTTATATAATTCAAGTAAAGGATTACCTGGTACTCACACAGCAATCTGAGTATGTTGTAAGTAATACCATCCTCACCAGGCGACGTGGAGTTGCCCTTAGTTAGTGCTGCATCAAGTTCATAATTAGTGAAAGGAATGTTGCAGTCATCTGCCTTGCTGAGCATAAAGCAAACAAGTCTCTCCCTTGCATCATATTTGTCCATTAATTTCGCCTGTGTGGTACTGGGAAGACTGTCATAACTAGATGTAGCAGCCCAAGCACTGACTAACTCATTCGCCCTATGCAAGGGATGAGGGTGCGCGATCTGCCCAGTTCTGTTACCCTTAATTCTATTTATGTCCCTCCATGCCCGGCTAAGTGGGGTGTGAGCATTGAGACCATTGACAAATTGTTCCCAGTCTGTTTGCCGCAGCTCTGTCATACGCTCTCTGGCAGCAGCAAGGGCAGTTTGGAAGAGGCTCAGCATTTCAGTGGTACGATGGTTTCTATAGGCTAGGCCTAGTCTGCGAGCAGTACGTTTCAATGTTCGAAGTTTAGAATCATTGTAATAGGTATGATTTTTATAAGACTTATGATTATTATGGAAGTCATTTGGATTTAGAGTAGTAGGAGGTTTCAGAGGCGGCTCTAAGAAGTTCTGAATACTGCTCACAAGGTCATTGTTAAAAGTCTCGACAGAGGTACACTCATAGTTGTAGTGTGGGTGGGATGTGAGTGTGCAGGGGGGTGGCTGTTGTGTAGGTGAGGGGGTGTGAGAGCGGTTGTGGTAGTGCGGTTGTGGTAGTGTGGGTGTGAGATCGGTTGTGGAAGTGTGGGTGTGAGAGCGGTTGTGGTAGTGTGGGTGTGAGAGCGGTTGTGGTAGTGTGGGTGTGAGAGCGGTTGTGGTAGTGTGGGTGTGAGAGCGGTTGTGGTAGTGTGGGTGTGAGAGCGGTTGTGGTAGTGTGGGTGTGAGAGCGGTTGTGGTAGTGTGGGTGTGAGAGCGGTTGTGGTAGTGTGGGTGTGAGAGCGGTTGTGGTAGTGTGGGTGTGAGAGCGGTTGTGGAAGTGTGGGTGTGAGAGCGGTTGTGGTAGTGTGGGTGTGAGAGCGGTTGTGGAAGTGTGGGTGTGAGAGCGGTTGTGGTAGTGTGGGTGTGAGAGCGGTTGTGGTAGTGTGGGTGTGAGAGCGGTTGTGGTAGTGTGGGTGTGAGAGCGGTTGTGGTAGTGTGGGTGTGAGGGTGTTTGTTGTGTTGGAGTGTCAGGCTAAAGTATCCTCTCTAAGTGTGGGTTATTTGTGAATTATAACTATCATTCTACATGTACAAGACTTGTACAGTTCCACAACACAGTAGAACTTGCAAACCTAACCGCACGACACAGACTGCAAATCATTGTCCAATTTTGTCCACCCCAATGGAAATAAGTTAAAGGACTCCAATGGAAATAAGTCACTCTGTCTTACTTTTTTGGGTTATCCTAGGTTCTCTACACATATGCTGCTATATATGATAATTCTATGTAACTGTATTTGTGTATACCTGAATAAACTTACTTACACACTTCTCTATCTCTATCCAAGATCTCTGTTTACCAACACACTCATTGGCTTCGTTCCAGTTTCTGGCAGCTCAAATACTGGCCTGATACAATCAGGTTTCACACTCCCACAGCTCAATATACAGTTCATAATTGCAGTCATAACAAGTGCTTCTTGTCCGCGTCTTAATTCACTTTGATGAAGTCAACCCTCATTTTTTGCAGCCTAATTCTCCTTTAACCACATCTGTTATTGACGTGTTACTTATCGTCAATTTCTTAGTGCTTCTATTGTTATTTTCCAAATCTCATTACTATTCTTTTAAGTTAGGTTAGGTGACTCACGAAATCGTAAGGACACGATTGCAAACAAACCATACCACGGTCGGGATAGAACCCGGCTAACGCGACGGTCTGGAGTTTTGAGACTCTCAGATCGCGGGTTCTGTCCCCGTCCGTGGTATGGTTTGTTTGCCATCGTGTCATTACGATTTCGTGAGTCATGTTAACGGCTTTGAGGGGACTTGAGCTAGAGTTCGTCACAGCCACGCTAGCTGGAGGTTCGTCTGTAAAAACTTGCATTTGTGGTCACAGTGGTGCCTATGCTAACCTTCCTATGGTGTAGAAATATACCTAGTTGGACGCATATTATTGTGGCTAGCTGGTCCAGTGGCTAACGCGACGATCTGGAGTTTTGAGACTCTCATATCGCGGGTTCTATCCCCGACCGTGGTAAGGTTAGGTTAGGTTAATTAAGGTTAGGATTGGTTTGGGTAGACTAGATTGTATAACGTTATAAAACGTATAATTAACCACGTAAGTAAACTAGAAAAAATACGGCCGTGATACTTCTGGCAACCAGGTAGCCCCCCCCCAAAAAAAAAGTTCATGTGAGAACGTTAATCACTGGTGATGTGAGAATGTGCTGCTTCATGACACTACGAGTGTTCTAGGCTTCAATGAACTTCATATGGGCTTCCTCAACATTTCCTCACCCTGCAACTCAGTGCAATATCTCTGGATATTCACTGGTTTCCCACCCTCAGATGCCATGTATGACAGCCAGGTCACCCCTGGCTTCTAGTATTAGCAATATCCTCTCTATATTGATTTAGTAACTCCTCACTTCTAGCCCTCATATTGTTTTCTCCTGCACTCAGTCAAATATTAGTATCTCTCTCGACTTTTGTTTCTTATCCTGGCAAATTTACTGGGTAATTCATTGCCTTTTTATTTTAATCTGGAGTAATGGTCGTTCTCTGTATGTAATTGGATTTAATATCATTCTCAATCATCCGTTCAGGATTCACTAGACAACCCATTATCCTTTTATATATATTTTTTAAGGGAATGTACACTAGGTTAAAAAACACTAACCCAACCAAACTTTAACCTAGAATAACAAATTTCCAAATTTGCAAGAAATTCTAAGGATGAAGAAATGCACGATGAATAAGTGACACTAATTGTTAAAACTAGAGAACAGGTTGAACTAATAGGCAAATGAAGATAGAAATTTTCCCACAGGGTTAATTTCCCTCTGTGCAGTTTCTTACTACAGACCAATCACTGTTTATTCATGTAATAATGTTTATATACTACTGTTCTTCTTTCAACATGTTTCGTGTATCCTGTGACCTAACATCCACTCTCTAACCTCTTAAGTAAGTTCTGAGGGGAAGACTCCCCTTAGAACCTACAGTCCATATTATTATTATTATCAAATTAAGCGCTAAACCTGTAAGGGACGAGACTTCAGATTGCTTTATTTTGATTTAATGTTAGTTATCAATTTTGCGACATAGCATGGTGAATGAGGCTGCTTTGCGATGCCGGATCATTTATAGATGACTACCAATTTTAATTCTACGATTTCTTTATATATTTTACCTGCTCCATTTCTTTGTTGGTGAAAGCAAGTGCAGTAATGTACTCGCTAGTACTGTTTTTTTTTTAAAGTTGGGATATTTTTTTATTTATCACATGGACCTAACTCAATTAAAAATTGGTAAGGCTTCACATGTGGGTGACGGACGTGGCTTCCATACTGCAGAATGGATATAAAAGTGTGGGAGAATATTCAGAGAAGAATGACAGACCCTTTTGTTTTTTATTTTAGGTAGGAATATTTAATACTGTAAACTTTGTGATGATTTTTGTTTAAGTATGATTTGGGTTACATATTAAGTTATTCCTTACTTTTTCACCTATACGTTTCTTTTCCTTTGCTTAGGATGATTAAAGACAGGATGATTAAGGACAGGGCAATTCAATACAATAAATTAGGAATAAGGGTACATAGGTAGAGACGGGATATCTGACAAGTGACCTAATCACTTGGCTTTGGAATTTGTTACTGCGTACATTACTCACCTAAGTATGGTTGCAGGGATCGAGTCTCAGCTGCTGGCCCCGCTTCTCTGCTGGCCGCTCTACCGGTTTCACTCCTTGATGCGTTGAGCCCTATCATACCTATTCTTGAAGCTGTGTATGGGGTTCTGCCTCTTCCACTTTGTTGTCTAGGTCGTTCCACTTGGTCTGTTACTGTCAGTCAAATCAGGATTCTTTAAATGGTATTCTTAATTATCAGTATTGGATACATGTGTGTGTGCCAAACATTTTAATGTGTCATTTTTCACAGTTAGAAGCTGTGCCACAAGTCCCGTGTTGTCTAGTGGCTAGGATACGCGGCTCTCACCCGCGAGGCCCGGGTTCGATTCCCGGCACGGGAAGATGTTTTAGGTGGCTCGTTTGGCAAATCTCCCGCCCAGCACACCGAGTGTCCATGGTTCGATCCCCGGAAAGGGTGAATACGTATGGCAAGTGTCCATACACTTGGTGACCTTGTTTACCTAGCAGTAACTAGGTATTTGTGTGTTAGTAGCATCCTGGGAGGACAAGATTGAAGGATCAAAATAGAAATAAGACAGTCTCCCGATGAAGCACCGATATTCTTGGGTTATCCCGGGTAGCTAACCAGGAAAAAAACGGACAGGGGGATCGAACCTAGGTCCCATGGGTGATTGGCCCAGTACGGTGAATTTAACTCTAGTTAAAACAATTTTGGTTTTCCAAGGTATATATATATATACATATATATATATATATATATATATATATATATATATATATATATATATATATATATATATATATATATATATATATATATATATATATATATATATATATATATATATATATATGCAAACACTCGCAGAATGGCGATGTTAACTAAGCGGGAGAAGCCACGGGGAGGGGGAGGGAATCTTTAGCTCAAGTACTTTCACGCTTCTCAGTGCGTCATCAGGAGCTGTGGAATGTTGCAAGGGAGCAACAAAAGCAGGGAGAGAGGTCTCAGAGCAGCGTAGGTGTCATCAGCCACGGTGACACCACGGTGCAATATTCATTTTTGTACACTGTAAAATGGTTTATCTGGTGCCATGGGACTTACTAGCTCTTGGTCTAACATGATATTATTCAGTAGAAAATAAATTAAAGTGCAATTATTGCTTACAGAACCTCAACGAGAATCAATCACGTGAACTTTCCTGACTTATTCTAGGCTAAGGAATTTGCACTTACGTTACTACATAGAACAACTGAGGAAAATCTAAATTGCTATAAAAAAAACTTGAATAATCATTTTTAAAATATTAGTTTTGTTTCCTCTTTTTTAGAAGCAGTTCCTAGTAAGCCTCGATGGCGCAGTAGGCAGCGCGTGAGTCTCATAATCTCAAGGTCGTGAGTTCGATCCTCACTCGGGGCAGGTATTTTCGGAAAAAAGTGTAATCTTCGGATGGAACGAAACCTTAATTAAACCGATGTTACGTGCGCTAAAAGTATGATAGACGTCGTTCACTACATTGCACCCGTTTCAAGATTTTTTTTTTTTTTTTTGGGGGGGGGGGGGCAACGGTATTCACTGCTGTCTCACTTATTTTTAACGCCAGAACTGTATTCAGGAGTTCATGTCAAAATTTGAATGTCTTCTGATGTCATCTTTGTAGATAAAGTTTCTTACCAAGATTTAGTAAACTAATGTGGTTAATACAACACATAATGTTACACTTAATGACGACACTTAGTCTTGTACAAGACCTGCGATGCCATCCTCTGTCAGACACCACTCCCACGAGCTCTCCTAGGGCGGGGAAGGTGCCAGAGCCAGAGCTTGGTCCCACCTGCAGCTCACAACACTGCCATTCCCAAGAGCCCCCCTGGGACGGGGAAGATGGTAGACCAGACGCCTAGCTTCTCCCTACGAGCCCCGTGCGGGCGGGGAATGGGGCTAGGCCTGGGGACAGTTGGTCCCAGAGGATGAGGAGGTACTTGTGCCTCCTCCCATGGCAGACATAGGTCTCAGACACTCCCAAGCCAGGGAGCCAAGGCTGGGTCACCATCTGGAAAAATCCCGGAACGGAAGAGTACCGGTGAATCAAGGAGGATGCCATCCTGACTGAGGCTAATTTTTATTACAGAAAATTGGAATTTTCGTTGGTATTTCACTGGTGACGTTAAGAAGCACGGGCACGTAATACAATTATTTAAAATATTTTGCTAATGTGGACAACCTTGCATTGCCAGGAACACAACTCTGTTCTGTATTTATAATAATACATAGTTATACACACCTCTCACCGTGTATTCAGTATATATATATATATATATATATATATATATATATATATATATATATATATATATATATATATATATATACACACACGTGTGTTTGCCAGAGGTCGACCCGAGTGTGCAGTAATAACCTTTAATGCACCTGCCTCACTCTCAATGCATTTACACTCCAAATATCGCTCAAAATTTGCGTGTTTTAATTACGGAGAATTTATTATGTGGTCTCGGTGTTGACTTGGAGTGACTCCATTACCTCTTATACAGTCTTATACATTACCTTTTAGACACTCTTATACATTACATCGTACACATTGCCTCTTATGTATACCTCTTATACATTGCCTCATACATACTTATCATCTCGTTTTTACAAATTCTTTGTTAATGAAAAACATGTGAAAGGCTTTGGAGATGTGAATTAGTTTGGATATTCATGCCTCAGATTTTTTTCAGTCTAGATAGGCTGCTGTTTCCATAACAAAATAGAAAGTCGTTTTATAATAAAATTTCATTTTTGTGATAAGAGAGAATGCAGTCTATAATAAAACTGACTGATGTTTCCACAGCAACATCGTATACTGTTTCTATAATAAAATATAACACGGAATCAAACGAATTTTCAAAAAAAATTTTGAACGCTCATAACATAGGGAAGATTTATTGCCTAAAGACAGATATTTTACTTTTCCTTAAGGGCACAGATCCACAAATTTTCATGACATTTTTTAAGGTATATGTCTGAGTGTGTCATGGCCATTCAGAGCAAAAGGGGATTAGGGGCTGAAATAGGGCACTCTGAACATTATTTAGTTTTGGTTTTTATATATTTATTTTAAATGTGACAGTTTTCACAACTTTAATTCACGGTCAGAGCCAAATAAACCTAACAGCGGTCTGGTCTTGGACGTCAACAGTTGACTGATTCACTGGTCGTATCATTTACTACTCCGCCAGACAGAAGATGGCACTCGAGGTATTAGCCAGCATACCGAGGGGATCATCCCGTCGTCCTCAGAGGATTACTCAGGTTACTCTGCAAGATTAAGGCAGCGTACTCAAAGTGAGATAAAATTGGCTTCGTGCGCCACTGCTGCAGTAATCCAGGCCAAATACCTAACGTCCGGCGGCTGGAGAATTGCATTAGCAAGGCCGCTGCTAGGTTGCCCCTGGGAGATATGAGGCGCTGCATGCAGAGAGCATCTTCCTCTCCCACGCTCCTCTCATGGAATAGAAACCTTCACTAAATCTAAACCTGCCACACAAGTTCCGAGGCTTTCTTTTGTAAAAAAAAAAAAAAAAACATCAGAACGTACTACACTCGCAACTCACCCCTCCTTCAGAGTGCAGGCACACACACACACACACACACACACGTCACACATATATATATATATATATATATATATATATATATATATCACACTGGCCGATTCCCACCAAGGCAGGGTGGCCCGAAAAAGAAAAACTTTCACCATCATATATATATATATATATATATATATATATATATATATATATATATATATGGGGGTAGGGGATATCTCTAGAAAGGTTAGAGGAAGGGTATGGGGGAGGTTTTAAGTTGTACGGCTTTGAGCATCCAGTAGATGTGTGTAAGGATGTTAGACGGGAGTGAGTGGAGACAAGTGTTTTTAGGGAGTGGACGTGATATTGGTGTGTGAGCAAAAGTAAAATTTATGAAGGTATTCAGAGAAGCATGTTAGCCGGAGCTCTGGAGGTGGGAAATACAGACATGTACTCTGAAGGAGAGATGAGTAGATATGTAGGAAGTGGCAAATATATCCAGTGAAAACAATGGGTGCCATGAGCACAATAAGAAAACAGTGTGTCGACATCCGTGGTCCACGACTATTCTACTACAAACAGATATTATAAACACTGCCAGGACAAGTGCAAAATTTTTCAAACGAAACTGGATCACTAACTCCACCTAGTATCGATATCTGATCAACCAGATTGTGATGACACTATAGTCCAGTGGGCCACCAACAACAACAGCCTGGTTGAACAGGCAATCAACAGGGAGCTTGGCAGCGCACCAAGCTATGAGAGTAGAAAAACTCTCGAAACCGATCGCAGGTATGCTACAATTAGGAGTCATTTAAACTGGTGTGTCTGGGCTCTTCTGACCGGATAAGTATTGAATGAAGGAGCGAGGGGGCGCTTGTCCCCCCCCTCTTTTTTTTCAGTTGTTTACTCTACCTTGTTGGTCAGTCTTGAATACTATGATACACAGGGGACGAACATGACCTCCTGGCTGGTTGGTTAGTTTACCTAATTTAAATCTTGTCTCATCTTTTGCTAATGTTTTGTTGTATTTTCAATGACGTGTTTTGATTTGTACATTGTTATGTCTTGTTCCAGAAATGAATCCCGATGATATTTAGTGATTTGTCACCGAAACGCTGATATGCACTTCAGCAAATGCTCTAAGGTGCTTTCCAGTCTTTTTTCAAGCTAAATCATCTTTCCGCGTCTATAATTATGTTGTGGAAATCAAACTTAACAGAAATGTGTACCAGTTTTTTCCTTTCATATTACATTTTTTTATGTCTAATAATATCACTAATATTATTAGTGATATTACATAATCATGATCACAATACTCTTGTTATATCTTAGTAATGTAAGTTTTGTAATGGCTGTAACGCTACGACCATTTTTTTATACTCTTGTTATTCAGAGAACAAATATAAATTGTTTTACTAATTTGTCATATAGAAAATTTCCCTTTCAAGTATTAAAGAAAAAATTGTTATGTATACTGAAAGTAGAAATCTTGTATTTGGCAGGTGTGCGATTTTTTGGCAGTCTAGATTTGCAGTTAAAGTTTACAGCCTCTAAAGGCAAGTCTTTACGAGCGGCCAAGTTACTGAGGAGTCAGGACCATGATCTGGGGTGGCAGGGACAAGATCTGGGGAGCCAGGGACATGATCTGGGGAGCCAGGGACATGATCTGGTGAGCCAGGGACATGAATATGGAGTCGGGGGCCATGATCCGGGCTGACACAATGGGCAGGCTCTCTAGGGAGTGTCATGACAAGGGGCTGTATAAAGAACTTTGCTCCGAACTGTCATATGAGGCGGCGTTGTGTAGCTGTTGCTGCAGAAGCGGCAACAACTACAATAGCAACAACAGTAGAATTACGATAGTAGCAGCAGCAGCAGCAGCACATGCTGCATTAGTAGCAGCAGCAGCAGCAGCAGCAGCAGCAGCAGCAGTAGCAACAGCAGTAACAGCAGCATTAGCCCTAGAAGCAGTAGCTGCAGCAACAGCAGCTTTAGTAGAAGTATAATAAAAAAAATAACTGCAGTAACAGCAGCATCATCACTAACGATAACAACAACGGCAGTAGCAGCATCAGCAACAACAATAACAAGAACAGCAGCAACAAAAGTAACAGCAGCATCAACAACAGCAGCAGCATCAGCATGCGTCACCATCAACAGTAAGTAAGCCCATGACAAGCCTCGGGACGAGACTTTGAATGCAAATCCCTAGCAAGTGTGTCTGCGTAGCGGCAATGATCCAATATAGTGGGAAGCCGGGACGGGAGCATCTCAGGGGATGGGTGATCATGTCGCTGATGATGCTGTGTGACAGGTCACTCCATGGTAGCCAGGCTAGACACAGCAGAGGTGACGGGGTAGCCAGGCCAGACACAGCAGAGGTGACAGGGTAGCCAGGCCAGACACAGCAGAGGTGACAGGGTAGCCAGGCCAGACACAGCAGAGGTGACTGGGTAGCCAGGCCAGACACAGCAGAGGTGACAGGGCAGCCAGGCTAGAAACAGCAAAGGTGAGAGGGTAGCCAGGCTAGACACAGCAGAGGTGACGGGGTAGCCAGACCTGACACAGCAGAGGTGACAGGGTAGCCAGGCCAGACACAGCAGAGGTGACAGGGTAGCCAGGCTAGAAACAGCAGAGGTGACAGGGTAGCCAGGCTAGACACAGCAGAGGTGACGGGGTAGCCAGGCCAGACACAGCAGAGGTGACGGGGTAGCCAGGCCAGACACAGCAGAGGTGACGGGGTAGCCAGGCCAGACACAGCAGAGGTGACTGGGTAGCCAGGCCAGACACAGCAGAGGTGACAGGGTAGCCAGGCCAGACACAGCAGAGGTGACGGAGTAGCCAGGCCAGACACAGCAGAGGTGACTGGGTAGCCAGGCCAGACACAGCAGAGGTGACAGGGTAGCCAGGCTAGAAACAGCAAAGGTGAGAGGGTAGCCAGGCTAGACACAGCAGAGGTGACGGGGTAGCCAGACCTGACACAGCAGAGGTGACAGGGTAGCCAGGCCAGACACAGCAGAGGTGACAGGGTAGCCAGGCTAGAAACAGCAGAGGTGACAGGGTAGCCAGGCTAGACACAGCAGAGGTGACGGGGTAGCCAGACCAGACACAGCAGAGGTGACAGGGTAGCCAGGCCAGACACAGCAGAGGTGACAGGGTAGCCAGGCTAAAAACAGCAGAGGTGACAGGGTAGCCAGGCTAGACACAGCAGAGGTGACGGGGTAGCCAGACCAGACACAGCAGAGGTGACAGGGTAGCCAGGCCAGACACAGCAGAGGTGACAGGGTAGCCAGGCTAGAAACAGCAGAGGTGACAGGGTAGCCAGGCTAGACACAGCAGAGGTGACGGGGTAGCCAGGCTAGAAAGAGCAGAGGTGACAGGGTAGTCAGGCTAGACACAGCAGAGGTATCAGGGTAGCCAGGCTAGACACAGCAGAGGTGACAGGGTAGCCAGGCCAGACACAGCAGAGGTGACAGGGTAGCCAGGCTAGACACAGCAGAGGTGACGGGGTAGCCAGGCTAGACACAGCAGAGGTGACAGGGTAGCTAGGCTAGACACAACAGAGGTGACAGGGTAGCCAGGCTAGACACAGCAGAGGTGACAGGGTAGCCAGGCCAGACACAGCAGAGGTGACAGGGTAGCCAGGCTAGACACAGCAGAGGTGACAAGGTAGCCAGGCTAGACACAGCAGAGGTTTCAGGGTAGCCAGGCTAGACACAGCAGAGGTGACAGGGTAGCCAGGCCAGACACAGCAGAGGTGACAGGGTAGCCAGGCTAGACACAGCAGAGGTGACAAGGTAGCCAGGCTAGACACAGCAGACGTGACAGGGTAGCCAGGCTAGACACAGCAGAGGTGACAGGGTAGCCAGGCTAGACACAGCAGAGGTGACAGGGTAGCCAGGCCAGACACAGCAGATGTGACAGGGTAGCCAGGCAAGACACAGCAGAGGTGACAGGGTAGCCAGGCTAGACACAGCAGAGGTGACAGGGTAGCCAGGCTAGACACAGCAGAGGTGACAGGGTAGCCAGGCCAGACACAGCAGAGGTGACAGGGTAGCCAGGCCAGACACAGCAGAGGTGACAGGGTAGCCAGGCCAGACACAGCAGAGGTGACAGGGTAGCCAGGCTAGACACAGCAGAGGTGACAGGGTAGCCAGGCCAGACACAGCAGAGGTGACAGGGTAGCCAGGCTAGACACAGCAGACGTGACAGGGTAGCCAGGCCAGACACAGCAGAGGTGACAGGGTAGCCAGGCTAGACACAGCAGAGGTGACAAGGTAGCCAGGCTAGACACAGCAGACGTGACAGGGTAGCCAGGCTAGACACAGCAGAGGTGACAGGGTAGCCAGGCTAGACACAGCAGAGGTGACAGGGTAGCCAGGCCAGACACAGCAGATGTGACAGGGTAGCCAGGCAAGACACAGCAGAGGTGACAGGGTAGCCAGGCTAGACACAGCAGAGGTGACAGGGTAGCCAGGCTAGACACAGCAGAGGTGACAGGGTAGCCAGGCCAGACACAGCAGAGGTGACAGGGTAGCCAGGCCAGACACAGCAGAGGTGACAGGGTAGCCAAGCCAGACACAGCAGAGGTGACAGGGTAGCCAGGCCAGACACAGCAGAGGTGACAGGGTAGCCAGGCCAGACACAGCAGAGGTGACAGGGTAGCCAGGCTAGACACAGCAGACGTGACAGGGTAGCCAGGCTAGACACAGCAGAGGTGACAGGGTAGCCAGGCTAGACACAGCAGAGGTGACAGGGTAGCCAGGCCAGACACAGCAGAGGTGACAGGGTAGCCAGGCCAGACACAGCAGAGGTGACAGGGTAGCCAAGCCAGACACAGCAGAGGTGACAGGGTAGCCAGGCTAGACACAGCAGAGGTGACGGGGTAGCCAGGCCAGACACAGCAGAGGTGACAGGGTAGCCAGGCTAGACACAGCAGAGGTGACGAGATAATAAACGACAGAAGAGGAAGAAAAACGAAGAGGATATGGGAAAAGGAGTAAGAAAGAAAGGAAATAAGAGGATGAGAGGAAGTGGAGATAACAGAAAGATAAACAGATATTAAAAAAAGGAAAAAAAAAAAATCTTGAATGGGGGGGGGGGGGTTGCAGAAAGATTTCGCAAAATAATAAAACATTTGATCCATTATTTAGTAATATATCTTAATTTTTTTTGCTCAAAAAATATCCCCCATTTAGCTCCCTTTTGTTATCATTAATAATTTGCACCATGAATTACCTAGTTATTTTATTGATCATTGACGTTGTTATTGATAATTGACGTTGTTATTAATTATTGACGTTGTTATTGATCATTGACGTTGTTATTGATCATTGACGTTGTTATTGATCATTGACGTTGTTATTGATCATTGACGTTGTTATTCATCATTGACGTTGTTATTGATCATTGACGTTGTTATTGATCATTGACGTTGTTATTGATCATTGACGTTGTTATTGATCACTGACGTTGTTATGGATCATTGACGTTGTTATTGATCATTGACGTTGTTATTGATCACTGACGTTGTTATTGATCACTGACGTTGTTATTGATCATTGACGTTGTTATTGATCATTGACGTTGTTATCGATCATTGACGTTGTTATTGATCATTGACGTTGTTATTGATCACTGACGTTATTGATCATTGACGTTGTTATTGATCACTGACGTTGTTATTGATCATTGACGTTGTTACTGATCATTGACGTTGTTATTGATCATTGACGTTGTTATTGATCATTGACGTTGTTATTGATCATTGACGTTGTTATTGATCACTGACGTTGTTATTGATCACTGACGTTGTTATGGATCATTGACGTTGTTATTGATCATTGACGTTGTTATTGATCATTGACGTTGTTATTGATCATTGACGTTGTTATTGATCACTGACGTTGTTATGGATCATTGACGTTGTTATTGATCACTGACGTTGTTATTGATCATTGACGTTGTTATGGATCATTGACGTTGTTATTGATCACTGACGTTGTTACTGATCATTGACGTTGTTATGGATCATTGACGTTGTTATTGATCATTGACGTTGTTATTGATCATTGACGTTGTTATGGATCATTGACGTTGTTATTGATCACTGACGTTGTTATGGATCATTGACGTTGTTATTGATCATTGACGTTGTTATTGATCATTGACGTTGTTATTGATCACTGACGTTGTTATGGATCATTGACGTTGTTATTGATCACTGACGTTGTTATTGATCACTGACGTTGTTATTGATCATTGACGTTGTTATTGATCATTGACGTTGTTATTGATCATTGACGTTGTTATTGATCATTGACATTGTTATTGATCACTGACGTTGTTATGGATCATTGACGTTGTTATTGATCACTGACGTTGTTATTGATCACTGACGTTGTTATTGATCATTGACGTTGTTATTGATCATTGACGTTGTTATTGATCATTGACGTTGTTATTGATCATTGACGTTGTTATTGATCATTGACGTTGTTATTGATCATTGACGTTGTTATTGATCATTGACGTTATTGATCATTGACGTTGTTATTGATCATTGACGTTGTTATTGATCATTGACGTTGTTATTGATCATTGACGTTGTTATTGATCATTGACGTTATTGATCATTGACGTTGTTATTGATCATTGACGTTGTTATTGATCATTGACGTTGTTATTGATCATTGACGTTGTTATTGATCATTGACGTTGTTATTGATCATTGACGTTGTTATTGATCATTGACGTTGTTATTGATCACTGACGTTGTTATTGATCATTGACGTTGTTGATCATTGACGTTGTTATTGATCATTGACGTTGTTATTGATCATTGACGTTGTTATTGATCATTGACGTCGTTATTGATCATTGACGTTGTTATTGATCATTGACGTTGTTATGGATCATTGACGTTGTTGATCATTGACGTTGTTATTGATCATTGACGTTGTTATGGATCATTGACGTTGTTGATCATTGACGTTGTTATTGATCATTGACGTTGTTATTGATCATTGACGTTGTTGATCATTGACGTTGTTATTGATCATTGACGTTGTTATTGATCATTGACGTTGTTATTGATCATTGACGTTGTTATTGATCATTGACGTTGTTATTGATCACTGACGTTATTGATCATTGACGTTGTTATTGATCATTGACGTTGTTATTGATCATTGACGTTATTGATCATTGACGTTGTTATTGATCACTGACGTTGTTATTGATCACTGACGTTGTTATTGATCACTGACGTTGTTATTGATCATTGACGTTGTTATTGATCACTGACGTTGTTATTGATCACTGACGTTGTTAATGATCATTGACGTTGTTATTGATCATTGACGTTGTTATTGATCATTGACGTTGTTATTGATCATTGACGTTGTTATTGATCATTGACGTTGTTATTGATCATTGACGTTGTTATTGATCATTGACGTTGTTATTGATCATTGACGTTGTTATTGATCATTGACGTTGTTATTGATCATTGACGTTGTTATTGATCATTGACGTTGTTATTGATCATTGACGTTGTTATTGATCATTGACGTTGTTATTAATCACTGACGTTGTTATTGATCACTGACGTTGTTATTGATCACTGACGTTGTTATTGATCATTGACGTTGTTATTGATCATTGACGTTGTTATTGATCACTGACGTTGTTATTGATCATTGACGTTGTTATTGATCACTGACGTTGTTATTGATCACTGACGTTGTTATTGATCATTGACGTTGTTATTGCAGTTACTTCCACCTTTCCTCGAACTTTGTTAATATAAGAAGAAAGGAGAAAAAGAGGAAGGAAGGGGAAAGGAGATAAAAGATAAATGAAAGCAAAAAATAAAACTCAATGATAAAAAGAAAAAAAAACACAAAACTAAAAATAAAAAAATAATGAAATAAAAATAAAATGAAGCAACAACAACAACAACAACAACAGCAGCAGCAGCAGCAGTTGCAGTAGCAGCAGCAGTTGCAGCAGCAGCAGCAGCAGCAGCAGCAGTTGCAGTAGCAACAGTTGCAGCAGCAGCAGCAGCAGCAGTTGCAGTTGCAACAGCAGCAGCAGCAGTTGCAGCAGCAGCAGCAGCAGGAACAACAACAGCAGTTGCAGCAGCAGCAGCAGCAGGAACAACAACAGCAGTTGCAACAGCAGTTGCAGTAGCAGCAGCAGCAGCAACAACAACAGCTGCAGCAGCAACAGGTGCAGCAGCAGCAGTTGCAACAGCAACAGCAACAACAGCTGCCGCAGCAGCAGCTGCAGGAGAGTTGCAACAGCAGCAGCAGCAGTAGCAGTCTGCCGTCTGAGAATCATACAACGCTTGTTTACCCTCTCAGTACATATGGAACGTCATGCACATCTTACCACTTCTGACTTTACTTACCATTATTACGTTCATTTTGATGTGCTAGAGCCACGGCAGTCATAAAACGCCTGAGGAATGGGAAGTAATCTGGTTTCATCCAAGGAAGGGGAGGAGGAACGTTCCCATACCTATGATCAACAGTCCTTCACCAGTATCAAGGCACCTCCCTCATTGAAGGGCTGACCTTAAACTTGCATGTTAACGTGTATATACTGGTTGTGGTAGTGTTAGAGGGTTACAAGACTGGTTATGGTGGTGTTAGAGGGTTACAAGACTGGTTGTGGTGGTGTTAGAGGGTTACTAGACTGGTTGTGGTGGTGTTAGAGGGTTAGAAGACTGGTTATGGTGGTACTAGAGGGTTACTAGACTGGTTGTGGTGGTAGAGGGTTACTAGACTGGTTGTGGTGGTGTTAGAGGGTTACTAGACTGGTTGTGGTGGTGTTAGAGGGTTACTAGACTGGTTGTGGTGGTGTTAGAGGGTTACAAGACTGGTTATGGTGGTGCTAGAGGGTTACTAGACTGGTTGTGGTGGTGTTAGAGGGTTACTAGACTGGTTGTGGTGGTGTTAGAGGGTTACTAGACTGGTTATGGTGGTGTTAGAGGGTTACTAGACTGGTTATGGTGGTGTTAGAGGGTTATTAGACTGGTTTTTGTGGTGTTAGAGGGTTACAAGACTGGTTCTGGTGGTGTTAGAGGGTTATTAGACTGGTTGTGGTGGTGTTAGAGGGTTACTAGACTGGTTATGGTGGTGTTAGAGGGTTATTAGACTGGTTGTGGTGGTGTTAGAGGGTTACTAGACTGGTTATGGTGGTGTTAGAGGGTTATTAGACTGGTTTTTGTGGTGTTAGAGGGTTACAAGACTGGTTCTGGTGGTGTTAGAGGGTTATTAGACTGGTTGTTGTGGTGTTAGAGGGTTACAGGACTAGTTTTCAATAAATTTGATGACTACACGGTTATAATGCCAGGTTTAGCAGAGTTGCTTGCAATACGAGTAACGACAGATACACACATGAATTCGACTAGCGAAGTGATAAAAAAAACACGGGTGTCACAATCATCTAGCGGCTGACACACAGGATGTATTTAAATATTTTTTTTATAGAAACCCCGCTGTTATAATAGCCGATCTCACGCTCTAAAAACAGGAAATAAAATGCTGGTTAATTTACCACGAGTCAAATTAAATGTTCATTTAATATGTGCGAACAGCACGGCGGGGAAAACGATTTCTCTGATAGTGATAATTGATAGAAGCCTCACTAGGGCGACCTGTGCTCCATAACATGTTTGTCCTGCTATCAGCCTCCCACCACGATCATATTATTAAATATTTGATGATGTTACTAAATATCATGAAAAAAATGACGATATTATCAAATATTATTAAAAATATTTGACGATATTACCGAATATTATTACGATATTATCAAATATCAAATATTTGACGATATTACCAAATATTAAAATATTTGACGATATTACCAAATATTATTAAAATATTTGAAAAGTCGGATTTAAAAAGGACCTATCCTGGGTGCCTAATCCACCGGGTTAAAAATCCGATCAAATCTTATTTCATCTTTCAAGATTAAAGAAAGTACATAATGTAGGTTAAATTTAGGTTAACGTTGGGCACAATAAGGGAACACTGTATCAACATCCGGGGTCCCAGACTATTCAACATTTTACCAGAATATATCAGAAACACGGCTGGAACAAGTGTAGAAGCCTTCATGAGAAAGCTGGACAAGTATCTTCACCAGGTGCCAGATCAACCAGGATGTGATGACTATTTGGGGCAGCGGGCCACCAGCAGCAACAGCCTAGGTGACCAGGCAAGCACCAGACGAGCCTGGCCCATGGCCGGGCTCAGAGAGTACACATATTCTCGAAACTCTTCAAAGGTATTCAAAGCAAAGGCACCTGTCACATAGTGAATCACAGTTTCTATTTCTTTCAACACACCGGCAGTATCCCACCGAGGCGGGGTGGCCCAAAAGGAAAAACGAAAGTTTCTCCTTTTACATTTAGTAATATATACAGGAGAAGAGGTTACTAGCCCCTTGCTCCCGGCATTTTAGTCGCCTCTTACAACACGCATGGCTTACGGAGGAAGAATTCTGTTCCACTTCCCCATGGAGATAAGAGGAAATAAACAAGAACAAGAACTAGAAAGAAAATAGAAGAAAACCCAGAGGGGTGTGTATATATATATGCTTGTACATGTATGTGTAGTGTGACCTAAGTGTAAGTAGAAGTAGCAAGACGTACCTGTAAAGACACCAGCAATCCTACCATCATGTAAAACAATTACAGGCTTTCGTTTTACACTCACTTGGCAGGACGGTAGTACCTCCCTGGGCGGTTGCTGTCTACCAAGATACTACCTAATAAAGTTTCTACTAGCTAATAATAATAATAATAATAATAATAATAATAATAATAATAATAATAATAATAATAATAATAATAATCTTTATTTCTACAACCTATACAGATATAGCAAGTTCCTGGATGGTTACTCTCTATCAATCTTCGAGTAAGATAGTACATCACTGTCAGTAGATTTGCCAACTTATTGATAAGAAGGCAATAAATTCCAGAGTGGTCTCTGTTCACGGTGTCCCGTAGACCGATTGCTAACGCACTCGGCTCACTCATTGAGATCCGTGGTTCGATCCCTGGTACGGGTCGAAACATTAGGACGTGTTTCCTTAAGACACCTGTTGGCCCTGTTCACCTAGCAGTAAAATAGGTACCAGGGTGTTAGTGGATTGGTGTGGGTCGCATCCTTTGGACAAAGCTGACCTGACCGAAATGCTCTGCATAACAAGCGTTTTTCTGTATAGTAGTATGTTACTGATTTCAGCTAGGCCCTCATACCTTGTACATGTACTTGTAGAAATAAAGATTATTATTATTATCCTACGATAAACAGGGTGTTATCACAGGATCCTACCTCCACACACACAGGATTTGTAACAGCGAGAGTCTTACAGAACAGACATACATTGAGGGTACTCTCACCATCTTCAAAATTCCTTTTAATATTTATTCTTGCACACCCAAAGCGAGCACTGTCATCGACACTCATGTACTCTGCGTCTCACTCAAGCTGAGAGAGGACACCTGCCCAGGGTGAGGGAAGGCACTCCCTCAGGGGTGAAGGGAGAACACTACCCCCAGGGTGAGGGAGGACACTCCCTCAGGTGTGAAGGGAGAACACTACCCCCAGGGTGATGGAGGACACTCCCTCAGGGGTGAAGGAAGAACACTACCCCCAGGGTGAGGGAGGACACTCAATCAGGGGTGAAGGGAGAACACTACCCCCAGGGTGAGGGAGGACACTCCCTCAGGGGTGAAAAGAGAACACTACCCCAGGGTGAGGGAGGAGACTCCCTCAGGGGTGAAGGGAGAACACTACCCCCAAGGTGAGGGAGGACACTCCCTCAGGAGTGAAGGGAGAACACTACCCCCAAGGTGAGGGAGGACACTCCCTCAGGAGTGAAGGGAGAACACTACCCCCAGGGTGAGGGAGGACACTCCCTCAGGGGTTAAGGGAGAACACTACCCCCAGGGTGAGGGAGGACACTCCCTCAGGGGTTAAGGGAGAACACTACCCCCAGGGTGAGGGAGGACACTCAATCAGGGGTGAAGGGAGAACACTACCCCCAGGGTGAGGGAAGACACTTCCTCTGGGGTGAAGGTAGAACACTACCCCTTGGGTGAGGGAGGACACTCCCTCAGGGGGTGAAGGGAGAACACTACCCCCAGGGTGAGGGAGGACACTCCCTCAGGGGTGAAGGGAGAACACTACCCCCAGGGTGAGGGAGGACACTCCCTCAGGGGCGAAGGGAGAACACTACCCCCAGGGTGAGGGAGGACACTCCCTCAGGGGTGAAGGGAGAACACTACCCCAGGGTGAGGGAGGACACTCCCTCAGGGGTGAAGGAAGAACACTACCCCCAGGGTGAGGGAGGACACTCCCTCAGGGGTGAAGGGAGAACACTACCCCCAGGGTGAGGGAGGACACTCCCTCAGGTGTGAAGGGAGAACACTACCCCCAGGGTGAGGGAGGACACTCCCTCAGGGGTGAAGGGAGAACACTACCCCAAGGGTGAGGGAGGACACCTCCTCAGGGGTGAAGGGAGGACACTACCCCCAGGGTGAGGGAGAACACTACCCTAGGGTGAGGGAGGACACCTCCTCAGGGGTGAAGGGAGAACACTACCCCCAGGGTGAGGGAGAACACTCCCTCAGGGGTGAAGGGAGAACACTACCCCCAGGGTGAGGGAGGACACCCCCTCACGGGTGAAGGGAGGACACTACCCCCAGGGTGAGGGAGGACACTCCCTCAGGGGTGAAGGGAGAACACTACCCCCAGGGTGAGGGAGGACACTCCCTCAGGGGTGAAGGGAGGACACTACCCCCAGGGTGAGGGAGGACACTCCCTCAGGGGTGAAGGGAGAACACTACCCCAAGAGTGAGGGAGGACACCCCCTCACGGGTGAAGGGAGGACACTACCCCCAGGGTGAGGGAGGACACTCCCTCAGGGGTGAAGGGAGAACACTACCCCAAGAGTGAGGGAGGACACCCCCTCAGGGGTGAAGGGAGGACACTACCCCCAGGGTGAGGGAGGACACTCCCTCAGGGGTGAAGGGTGAACACTACCCCCAGGGTGAGGAAGGACACCTCCTCAGGGGTGAAGGGAGGACACTACCCCCAGGGTGAGGGAGAACACTACCCCAGGGTGAGGGAGGACACCTCCTCAGGGGTGAAGGGAGAACACTACCCCCAGGGTGAGGGAGAACACTCCCTCAGGGGTGAAGGGAGAACACTACCCCAGGGTGAGGGAGGACACTCCCTCAGGGGTGAAGGGAGAACACTACCCCCAGGGTGAGGGAGGACACTCCCTCAGGGGTGAAGGGAGAACACTACCCCAGGGTGAGGGAGGAGACTCCCTCAGGGGTGAAGGGAGAACACTACCCCCAAGGTGAGGGAGGACACTCCCTCAGGAGTGAAGGGAGAACACTACCCCCAGGGTGAGGGAGGACACTCCCTCAGGGGTTAAGGGAGAACACTACCCCCAGGGTGAGGGAGGACACTCCCTCAGGGGTTAAGGGAGAACACTACCCCCAGGGTGAGGGAGGACACTTCCTCTGGGGTGATGGTAGAACACTACCCCTAGGGTGAGGGAGGACACTCCCTCAGGGGGTGAAGGGAGAACACTACCCCCAGGGTGAGGGAGGACACTCCCTCAGGGGTGAAGGGAGAACACTACCCCCAGGGTGAGGGAGGACACTCCCTCAGGGGCGAAGGGAGAACACTACCCCCAGGGTGAGGGAGGACACTCCCTCAGGGGTGAAGGGAGAACACTACCCCCAGGGTGAGGGAGGACACTCCCTCAGGGGTGAAGGGAGAACACTACCCCCAGGGTGAGGGAGGACAATCCCTCAGGTGTGAAGGGAGAACACTACCCCCAGGGTGAGGGAGGACACTCCCTCACGGGTGAAGGGAGAACACTACCCCCAGGGTGAGGGAGGACACCTCCTCAGGGGTGAAGGGAGGACACTATCCAAAGGGTGAGGGAGAACACTACCCCAGGGTGAGGGAGGACACCTCCTCAGGGGTGAAGGGAGAACACTACCCCCAGGGTGAGGGAGAACACTCCCTCAGGGGTGAAGGGAAAACACTACCCCCAGGGTGAGGGAGGACACCCCCTCACGGGTGAAGGGAGGACACTACCCCCAGGGTGAGGGAGGACACTCCCTCAGGGGTGAAGGGAGAACACTACCCCAAGGGTGAGGGAGGACACCCCCTCAGGGGTGAAGGGAGGACACTACCCCCAGGGTGAGGGAGGACACTCCCTCAGGGGTGAAGGGAGAACACTACCCCCAGGGTGAGGAAGGACACCTCCTCAGGGGTGAAGGGAGGACACTACCCCCAGGGTGAGGGAGAACACTACCCTAGGGTGAGGGAGGACACCTCCTCAGGGGTGAAGGGAGAACACTACCCCCAGGGTGAGGGAGAACACTCCCTCAGGGGTGAAGGGAGAACACTACCCCCAGGGTGAGGGAGGACACTCCCTCAGGGGTTAAGGGAGAACACTACCCCCAGGGTGAGGGAGGACACTCCCTCAGGGGTTAAGGGAGAACACTACCCCCAGGGTGAGGGAGGACACTCCCTCAGGGGTTAAGGGAGAACACTACCCCCAGGGTGAGGGAGGACACTTCCTCTGGGGTGAAGGGAGAACACTACCCCCAGGGTGAGGGAGGACACTACCCCCAGGGTGAGGGAGGACACTACCCCCAGGGTAAGGGAGGACACTACCCCCAGGGTGAGGGAGGACACTCCCTCAGGGGTGAAGGGAGGACACTACCCCAGGGTGAGGGAGGACACTTCCTCAGGGGTGAAGGGAGAGCACTACCCCTAGGGTGAGGGAGGACACTACCCCAGGGTGAGGGAGGACACTCCCTCAGGGGTGAAGGGAGAAGCTGACACTCGTCATTGTCTTCCTTTGATGATTTTCTTTTGTCCGTTGATTACTTTGTTTTGTTGGTTAATTGATTTGTTTTGTTTGTTTGATTAAATCCCGGTGTGGCTTCCTTATTTTTCTCTTGGTGAGTTGGTGAACGCTTTTAACTGGAATATAAGACATGATTCGTTGTTGGTAGTATTATTTACGTTGTTATTGATACTGCTCCTGCTAGTAATTTTCTTTGTTACATCTACTGAAGATGTTTTTGTTTCTATTTCCGCTGAAGCGGCTGTTAATGGTATTCTTTAAGTTGCTGATAGAGTCGTCCTGCTGTAACTATATATACACAGAGTGATGGAGTCGTGTCCGTTTATTAGCACTTTCCTGGTAACATTCCTTGCATTAATAAGGCCTCATTCTCTTGCGATAACCTTAAGAAACCAATGAAAACAACTTCCCATGCCGGGAATCGAACCCGGACCTCCTGGGTGAAAGCCAGGTATCCTAGCCACTAGACCACATGGGACTTACTGGCACTGAGATCGTGACTGTTTATAATGTTTTATTTATTTATCATCTTCAAATATATTATGTCTTCATCTTTTCCGTTAAATCTATATGGTAGTTCCCAATGTAAAAGTTACTCCAGCCTAGTTAGAAGTTAACCTTGAAGCTACTGGCCCGGTGGCCTGGTGGCTACAGCTCCCGCTTCACACACGGAGGGCCCGGGTTCGATTCCCGGCGGGTGGAAACATTTCGACACGTTTCCTTACACCTGTTGTCCTGTTCACCTAGCAGCAAATAGGTACCTGGGTGTTAGTCGACTGGTGTGGGTCGCATCCTGGGGGACAAGATTAAGGACCCCAATGGAAATAAGTTAGACAGTCCTCGATGACGCACTGACTTTCTTGGGTTATCCTGGGTGGCTAACCCTCCGGGGTTAAAAATCCGAACGAAATCTTATCTTATCTTATCTTATCTAACTACATCGCTCTCAAGTCTCCAAGGTCAGATTTATAGGGATTACGAGAGAAAATCATCCTGTGTGATGGAGGATGAGAGGAAAATTATCTTGCGTGTGGAATTTTTTTACATAATTTCCTAAATGTAGAACATATGGATGAATAATAATAACTGCGTATTAAAATGTGATGCTATTTGGACCCTTCGAGAAATTTCGAGGGAGGAAGAGGGGTGTAGAACAGCCAGTCGAGACGCCGGGGAGAGACGCCATGTTCAATTTAAAGTGTGAACACTGGTCTACATAGTGCGATGTAATCGGGCGTTCTCGGAGGCCAAATTGGTCTATATAAACTTCAATTCGTAATTTAGAAATTGCTGACACGTTCCTTCTAAAGATTTGGGACGGGAATTTATGGGGCCTCAAGAACTGCATGTGGAGGACGAGAAAATAGAGGACTTCAGAGAATCCTTTCCAACAATACACCTTACCTAGGTGACGCTTACCCATAACGTACAGTAGTTTTTGCAATGGCCATCGTAAATCCTAGGGTATAATTAGGGTGTGTTCCATCAGCATCAAATGTCTTCCAGTAATTAAATGGTAAATAAGAATTTCCTTTCTAATAACATTAATAATTTATGTATAATAATTATATTCTGTGTATCCAGCAAGCCTAATCATATACAGTTCACATAGCTTTACTTACCAGAGTCGCTGGTTTTAATTTTCTAATTATTAATTTAATGTTAGGTCTAGATTTTTGTGAGAATGGTGAAGAAATGGGCAGTCGAAGGAGTTGCAGTTCAACAACTTACTGTGACTAAGTCCCACTTACCTCACCCAAATTACTTGCAGATAATAATTCAGGTAATATCCTGTAACCTTCCTGCAGATGATTTGCTTAAATAATAATGATGATGATGATGATGATGATGATGATGATGATGATGATGATGATGATGATGATGATGATGATGATGATGATGATGATGATAATAATAATAATAATTTTCACACTGTGTGATGGAATATAACAAAAAAAAATCTTGTCAAACGGAGTATGATAGAAAAGATATCATGAGTGTTGAAATATGATTGGAAAAACTTTCTGTGTAACGGAGTATGGCAAGAAAATCGTCCTATGTAACAGAGTATACCAGAAGAACCATCCTGTGTAATAGAGTATGACAGGATTTATTAGGATTGTGCGGCGCAGGTTTGGTCTCCATTCTCAGAATTTACATAAATGCGCTGGAAAATTTAGAGAGAGGAATGACAGGTGAATTCCGTGTACTGGGTATGGTCTCCTAACACTGAGCTCAATTCTCATGAACGACGTAGAATGAGTGGCGGAGAGGATGGAGCAATACACGTAGAATGTCTCTGTTGAGTGTATTCAACAGAGACAAAACTGGAAACGGTGGATTTAAGATGGGGTTAAACATCGTCTGAGGAATGGGAAATAAATAAATAAATAATAATAATAATAATAATAATAATAATAATAATTTATTTCGGCATGATACAATATTTATACAGAGATGAGCGACATTTAGTTGTACATGAAAAAGCCCATAGTTATGCAGAACATTTCGGGAAAATGTTCTGGACGGGTCATAACTGTTTTTTTTTTCCAAATCTTGTCAGGTTTAAGATACCATTTACTTGTAGCTGGAATTCCTTGGATCAAGAGTTCTTCAACAGTCATTAGGGCATCCTCCCTTGGAAATGTAGAATGTAAATATCAGACGCCCTGTTACACGCCATGACGCCGGGACAGTGAGAAAATTACTGTCCCGGCGTCATGCTGACACAAGCTGTGTAACAGGTCTTCTCATTATTAGTCTACCTTTCAAAGGGAGTCTATTCTTAGGATTCTATTTGAGGGCATACAGGATCTCTAGGCTGCCTTCTTCGAAGAGAAATGTAACTACATACACCAGGCTTCTACTAAACTACAATGCCCAACACCCGCCATTAACAATCGTAGGAGATAAGCTGAGAGTATCCTCCATAGTAGACAGAGACAGTCGCCTCACACATTCTTAGTGCTTCCAGTCAGTCAGGTTTGAGACATCCTCTACAACCTTGTCAAGAGTGCATACAACTAGTGCAGCCAACCTCACAGCCAACACTATCAAGAACTAGGTAACTAAATGAAATACACATCACAAAGGAATTAGCCCTGGCGTGTGTAACATCCCTAGTGGAGGATGCGAAAAACTTTGTAGGGGTGACTTCCAAAAGCACGGTACAATGCGTCGGGAAACACCAGTACACATGTTAGAGACGATCTGAACAACTGCGCCGTTCACCAAAGCTCCCACACCATCTCATGAACTTCAAAGACGCCACACTAATCATCAGAAAAACTGACAAGCACATCGAGCGCTCTTTAGAATCTGCTCTTATTGGCAATTCCAATACAGTCACACGGAACTATATCAGTTTTACAATTTGAGATGTTCTCGCCAGTCTCATCCTGCCCACAGCTGACAGCTTTCACGTAGCCTCCGCCCACACACATCACATAACCTTGCAACCATTATAAACACGCCGTTTATTTCATATTTTTTTTCTTATTAACATACTTGTCTGTGTTAAAACACCATCTACAACCTTGTTTTCCCTGTATCTCTTAGGCTGTGAATGAGCTGAGGTAGGTTACAGCTTTTAGCCAATAAATTCAATGGTGTAATGAAATGAAAACAGTTGCCGTTTCCCAACTAGGCAAATTTCTGATCTCCAGTTTAGCTCATAATCTTCAAAAGCGAAGCATTTTTATTATATTGTCTACAGGTCAGAGGGGGGCAGAAAGGTCGGAGGGGGCAGAAAGGTCAGAGGGAGCAGAAAGGGAGCAGAATGATGGATCTCCACTTCACTGCCTCCGCTCTCAGCTACTTCAGAAAACGAATTTTTTTTTGTATTATTTTCCCACGTCGTAACCGTGATTTAGTGTAGCTGCCAGTTCCGGGTTGTATAGCCAGGGCAGCAGCTGGAAAAAAAAGTCTTTTGGCTTATTCTTTCCCCCCTCTCTCTTTCTCTTTCTAAACTCCTCATCTTCCTTCAATCCTCTGGATGATTCGCCTACTACCCTATTCTTACTCTACATCCTTTTACTTCTCCTTGCTATCCATATCTTTATTGTTTTCCCTACACCTGCTTCAACTTCCCAGTCATCATACACATTTTTTCCCTATACACATCTTTTCTGTATTCCAGCTCTTGCCTATCGCATATCCCTTGCTTATATTTATCTTATTTAGGTTCCCCCTTTCCTTTTTTCCCTTTTGTCTCCCCTCCCCTTCCTTCTATTTTACTCCTCTCCCCTCTTCCCTTACATCTCCCCTCCTTTACCTCTCACTTCCTCCCGTACCTCTCCCCTACTCTTCCTCCTCCCTCCCCATCTTTCCTCTGGAGAACGGCCTAGAGGCACGCCAGCCTAGACATTGTTATTACTAATCTAACTAATTCTGGGATGGAAGAATAGCTCTTTGTGGAAGAAATGGTGCTCATGTGTTCTACGTCGCTAAATATATTTGGTCTACCTCACTGAGCGGAGAAAGTACTCGTGCAAGTTGCTTTGGAAAGTTATGGAAAAAGTACTCAAGGAAGTTACTGTGACAGGAAAGTTAAGGAGAAGGTACTCGAGGACGTTGTTTCGACAGAAAAGATTAGGAGAAAGTACTCACGAATCGACAGGTAATTACTTTATAAATTAGTGACCTTCTCTGAGAGACCTGACACCAGAGAAGACGACGACGATTACGAAAACTGAGAATGCCCTTAACCCCTTTTATAATGTACAGTATAGGAGACCTGCAAAGCCAGTGGACCAGAGAGTGACCTTCAGGACGGAGGGAGGAAAGGAAGGAGGGTAACATGCCACTTGATCTACTCCCAGTCAAGTATCACTCCCAATTGGTGTACTCTCAACTGGTCTACTAGGCACACATTATGTGCACTTGGCACACAAAATTTTGATTAAGTAAAAAAAAAAAGGCAAAACAGCGCGCATGGTGGTAACATTACAAAAATTTAATTACGAGTGTTATTAAAAATAAAATTACGAAAGCGACCAGTTCTTAAGTTACTCGCGCAAGGATAGGTTAGGTTAGGTTAAGTTAGGCTAGGTTAAGTTATATTAGGCTACTTATACCTTTAAAAAATAAAACGTATATTTGACAAAATAGGCAAATATAAACGACCACAGACCCGGAGCAGGCCTGGTCTGGGACCGCGGGGGCGTTGACCCCCCAAAACACTCGTCAGCAAGGAAGGTGCCATCACTGCAGGAGTGATACAGCAACTAGGGAACGAGTGAGGCAGTCTGATTTAATCCGAGTAAGGGGAGGACAACGCTAACCTCTTCAGTCAAGAGCCCTTCAAAATTTTAATCTTAGTTCAATTCAGATTTTTGAATATGATTCTACGTAGCAATTCAGATTTTTTGACAAGAATAATATTAATATTAGAGTTTGATTTGTTTCGTGGGTGAACTTTCCCTTAAAATCACTTGTTTTGCAGTTATAAAGTGGTACGTAATTAAGCATAGTTAACAGTAAGAGGTAATGAAGCTCTGTTTATCTCTGTTGTAAAGTAACAGTTACATTATCATAACGAACGAAATTACTGCAAATTATGCTCCTAAATCTCTTCACTAGTGGCTACTGCCTCCTCCTCCTCTTCCTTCTTCTTCCTCTTATTTCTCCTCTTTAAACGTAAATATTAAACAAGCACACATATATCATATACTGTATATATATATATATATATATATATATATTATATATATATATATATATATATATATATATATATATATATATATATATATTATATATATAATACCCCCACCACCACCACCACCACTACCAACAACACTATCACCACTACCAACACTACCACTACCACCACCACCACTACCAACACTACTACTACCACCACTACCAACAATACCACTACCACCACAACCACCACTACCAAAACTACCACTACCACCACCACTACCACTACCACCACTACCAACACTACCACTACTACCACCATCACCACTACCAACACTACCACCACCACTACCAACACTACCACTACCACCACTACCAACACTACCACTACCACCACCACTACTACTACCACCACTACCAACACTTCCACTACCACCACTACCAACACTACCATTACCACCACTACCAACACTACCAGTACCATTACCAACACTACCACTACCACCACCATTAAAAACACTACCACTACCACTAACAATACTACCACTACCACCACCACTACCAACACTACCACCACTACCACCACCACTACCAACACTACATATATATTCGCCATCGTCACTCAGGCGAATAAATAAGCAAAATTCATCCAGCTAGAAGAGAATCTTCACTCGACCAGAGGAGATGGTGGTGGCTACCAGTGCATACTACCAGCTGTGTACAGCAGTGATGAAAAGGTGGGTGAGTGGTGCCTGGGTGGGTAGGTTGAGTGAGTGGGTAGTTGAGTGGGTGGGTGAGTTGAATGGGTGGGTAGTGTGAGTGGGTTGGTGGGTTGAGTGGGTAAGTAGTTTGAGTGGGTGGGTAGTGTGAGTGGGTGGGTGGGTTGAGTGGGTGGGTAGTTGAGTGGGTGGGTGAGGTGAATGGGTGGGTAGTGTGAGTGGGTTGGTGGGTTGAGTGGGTAAGTAGTTTGAGTGGGTGGGTAGTGTGAGTGGGTGGGTGGGTTGAGTGGGTGGGTAGGTTGAGTGGGTGGGTAGGTTGAGTGGGTTGGTATGTTGAGTGGGTGGGTGGGTTGAGTGGATGGGTGGGTTGAGTGGGTGGGTAGGTTGAGTGGGTGGGTGGGTTGAGTGGGTGGGTAGTCTGAGTGGGTGGGTGGGTTACATTTTATAATGACTTATTCATTATAATACTTAACTCTGAGATGCAACATCCTGTAACATCCTCTCAGACTCGACGGTCACCACTTGCCAATTTTTGCTGCAATCACGCAACACAATTCCACCTTAACATAATTCCACTCTCAGAAAAAACAATTCCACCCTCAGAAAACATAATTCTACAGTAATACACACATACACAATGTGTGTGTGTGTGTGTGTGTGTATCATACATTCATACGTATACAGTGGACAGTATATGCGTAATTGAAATATATCCGGCCCCGCTCCTCGTAACAAGTGTGAATTATACGTTCGTAATGACGTCAACAAATCGACCGTTAAAGACCTAATTGACTTGTTAATGACTCTGACAGCGATTCGGGTCTTGATTTGTTAGTTTAAAGTACGATAATTAGAGATATTAATATAATTTACACTGGCAATAACTGACTAGTTTGACCAAATTAAAAAATGTGTACCCTGATTTTTTTATTTTGCTCTGGGAATTTTGCTTGTATAGTATGAGGCTTTGGTTAGTTCAAAGAATATTGTATATAGGTGTTATGCAATATGTATATATTCTGATGAGTATATATCTCCTGATGTGTGTATTAATGAACTAAGTGTATATGCTCTACGTACACTTACAGTTCACTTTAAACCTCTTAAGTACAGTTAGAATTAACGTGGCAGTGAACAGATGACATCCCAGCCTTAATGGCTTTCGTGTAATCGATAAGATTTAAATACAATTAACCAGCTAACTATACAAGAATATATACACACCAACAGGTGCATGTTTCTCAGTGTAAGTAGTAGAGTTTCCTTCAGTCGTATCCGTGACTGGTGGTGAACAGGTGACATGCAATCATAATAACACCCGTGCAGTCGATAGATTTTAAACCCAATTAACCAATAATGTGGGGATTATAAGTTGATTTCTGTTATGGCAGAGAATGAATAACTTAGTTATTTCTGCACCGAGGAATATCGTGAGCAGCGTAACTCCCTAGGTAACTCCGCCTGTTTGTTGACATCTCCATCAGTTATGATTCCCAGGTCCTACACATGTGTCTCATTCGTCATCACACAGGATCTTGAGCTAGAAAAGGGGGGAAAGAGGGGGGTGAAGAAAGGGTAGAAGAGAAGGGAGATAAAGTGTAAGGGGGCTGGAAGAGGGAGAGAGGGTGGGTAGCGACTCTCAAACTCCCTTACAACTATGTGGACAATCAATAATTAATATGAGGGACGGCAGCCCCTCTGCCTTCCTACGTTCCTACCCCTTTCTCAACCCCTCTCCTCCCATCCTTCCCCTTCCATCCCTTTCCCCTCACCACTTCCCCACCTGAGGAAGTTGGTAATAAAGCCTCCAGTCTGCCGTGACCGATTTCATTAAGTGACAATTACTTCCGTCATTTTGGAGATCATAACGCCGCTGTTGCTGCTGCTGGAGGCGCTGAAGGAGGAGATGGAGATCCAGCGTGCAAGGTGTCTTACCCTCCTCCATCTCCGCTGCTGGAGTCGCTGAAGGAGGAAAGGGAGAAGTTTTTCTTGTTACGTGTAGCACCGCCTTCACCAGCGATGCTGGAGACGCCAGAGGATGCAGTGGAGAAGATAATGAAGAAAGCGGTGAAGGAGACGCTGCAGAAGGCGGTGAAGGATAAAGAGCCCTCAGTGCAGGGGGCTTCTCTCTCCTCCAGAGAAATAAATAATACCACAACCAACAAGAACAACAACAACTACAAAGATTCCAACGTCAGGAAAACGCAACCAACAACAAACACTACACCAACAGTAACAACAACAATAACAGCAACAACCATACAACAACAACAACAGCGCCATCACTAACAACAACTACCATACAATAACCACCAACAACAGAAAAAACAACAACGGTAGTCTCAAAGAGAGAGAGAGAGAGAGAGAGAGAGAGAGAGAGAGAGAGAGAGAGAGAGAGAGAGAGAGAGAGAGAGAGAGAGAGAGAGAGACAGACAGACAGACAGAAAGAGAATATTAACGTGAGCATGAACCAGATGAGACAGATCTACGCAAGAGCGTATGAGCCCAACATATCGTCAGCGTAGCACCGACGCAGTCCAAGACGCACCTGGATGATGACAGACGTCAAGCAATAAATGTTCTGACCAGACAAGTGCAGGCAATTCCCTCCAGACATTTCGGTCGTGAATTCCATTATTTCCTACCCAAATCTCTATATTTTGCCCAGCACACAAATATACATATCCAGCCGTCATAAACATTCAATAATGGCACTTTGGGTCCCCTTTATTGACAGTCGTGGCCCTGACCAAGAAATTTACGTTCAATTCGAGCTCATTGTAACTTGACAAATAATGACTGCAAATCACAATGATTTCTACTAAAGCACAATGCAGTTCTGTGGTCAGCGACGTTGGGTTTAACAAACGACAGCTCACGGGTTCGATTCTCAGGCCAGGCGAGAGGTACAGGGGCAAGTGTCCTTATGCTGATAGCTGACACACACACACACACACACACACACACACACACACTTCCCTTACTGAATAAGTAATCAATAAAGGCACTTGCAGTTCTATTGACTTTCGGGGATGAGGCCAAACAGTTTACTGGTTCACAGTTGACTGAAGCAAGTTATTAACTGTCTCAGAGTTACGCACACACACCGTCACAAATACGGTCAAATTCTCACAATCCTTCACAGTGTGCTAGCACTCACAATCCTTCACAGTGTGCTAGCACTCACAATCCTTCACAATGTACTAGCATACACTATCCTTCACAGTGTACTGGCACTCACAATCCTTCACAGTGTACAAGCACTCACAATCCTTCACAGTGTACTGTACTCACAATCTCTCACAGTGTACTAGTACTCACAATTCCTCACAGTGCACTAGGGTTCATAATTCCTCACAGTGTACTAGCACTCACAATCCTTCACAGTGTACTAGCACTCACAATCTCTCACAGTGTACTAGGGTTCACAATCCCTCACAATGTTCTAGCACTCACAATCCCTCAGTGCACTAGCACTCACAATCCCTCACAGTGTACTAGCACTCACAATCCCCTCACAGTGTACTAGGGTTCACAATCCCTCACAGTGTACTAGCATTCACAATCCCTCACAGTGTACTAGCACTCACAATCCCCTCACAGTGTACTAGGGTTCACAATCCTTCACAGTGTGCTAGCACTCATAATCCCTCACAGTGCACTAGCACTCATAATCCCTCACAGTGTACTAGCACTCAAAGTCCCTCACAGTGTACTAGGGTTCACAATCCTTCACAGTGTGCTAGCACTCACAATCCTTCACAGTGTACTAGCACTCACAATCCTTCACAGTGTACTAGCACTCACAATCCTTCACAGTGTACTAGCACTCACAATCCCTCACAGTGTGCTAGCACTCACAATCCTTCACAGTGTGCTAGCACTCATAATCCCTCACAGTGTACTAGCACTCACAATCCTTCACAGTGTACCAGCACTCACAATCCTTCACAGTGTACTAGCACTCACAATCCTTCACAGTGTGCTAGCACTCATAATCCCTCACAGTGTACTAGCACTCACAATCCTTCACAGTGTACTAGCACTCACAATCCTTCACAGTGTACTAGCACTCACAATCCTTCACAGTGTACTAGCACTCACAATCCTTCACAGTGTACTAGCACTCACAATCCTTCACAGTGTACTAGCACTCACAATCCTTCACAGTGTACTAGCACTCACAATCCTTCACAGTGTACTAGCACTCACAATCCTTCACAGTGTACTAGCACTCACAATCCTTCACAGTGTACCAGCACTCACAATCCTTCACAGTGTACTAGCACTCACAATCCTTCACAGTGTACTAGCACTCACAATCCTTCACAGTGTACTAGCACTCACAATCCTTCACAGTGTACCAGCACTCACAATCCTTCACAGTGTACTAGCACTCACAATCCTTCACAGTGTACCAGCACTCACAATCCTTCACAGTGTACTAGCACTCACAATCCCTCACAGTGTACTAGCACTCACAATCCTTCACAGTGTACTAGCACTCACAATCCTTCACAGTGTACTAGCACTCACAATCCCTCACAGTGTACTAGCACTCACAATCCCTCACAGTGTACTAGCACTCACAATCCCTCACAGTGTATTCCCTAAGAGCAGACGAGAAAGATTTATTCCGATTTACACCTAGAAAACACTAGAGGGAATGGTTCCAAATCTACACACTGAATAAACCACTGACGAGACTACAGGTCGAGATAGACGGGGCCAAACATACTTTGTGACTAAATGATGACTTAGTCATGATAAAGGATGCAATTATTTTTGTTAATTATTATAATTATTGTTATTATCATTATTATATATATTTTTGGGGTGAAGCTATAAACCCGTAAGGGTGATAGGCTGCCAGAATTTGATGGAGAATTGTCTCAAATCTAACTTTTTATCTGTTCAGTTTCTGACGCAGCAGTATCGAGGCGGTGAGGAGGGCAGTTTTGAGGCAGCTGTCAGACAGTTGTGAGGCAGCTGTCAGACAGTTGTGAGGCAGCTGTCAGACGGTTGTGAGGCAGCTGTCAGACGGTTGTTAGACACTTATGAGGCAGCTGTCAGACAATTGTCAGACTGTGTCGATTTTACCAGAAGAAGTATTTTGGAATGAGGCGATGGATATTGACCCAAGAGATTATGAGGGGAGGCTGTGGTTGCCATGGCAACATCACAGGTCGGAGAGGGGCAGGAGTCGACGGTCGATATGACTTTAATTCTATTATTTCTTCAAAGATTTTGACCGGGAACAAGTCTAAAAGACATTTTTTTGGTCAGTTTAAGGGAGTTTGATACTGCGAATTACAATCGTGGGTAAAGCGCTGAATCCGTATGGGCTACACAGCGCATGAGGACTGGAAGGTAATCAATTTGCAGGTTATTAGCAACATAAGAACCGTTGAACACCGCAATAAGCTTAGTTAGGCAGCTCCTGTTCACACTCAACTTGTTTCTAAAGTTCTCGTGTCAATGACGCGAGTTATTCCACTCGTCCACAACTCTATTGACAAGCATCATAATTCCTCACAGGGAGAATACCAAGCGAAATGGGTAAAAAGGAAAACTATAATAGCCAACAGCGTTAGGCTGTCACTAACTAGTAAGGTAATAGCTGCCTCTGAGCGACGCAAAACCTGGCTATCATCCCGCTGGAGATGGAAAGAGCAGCATCAAACAGCATCTGAGCCTGGTCCAGCATCACACTCAGCACATCTGAGCGTGATCCAGCATCACACTCAGCACATCTGAGCGTGATCCAGCATCACACTCAGCACATCTGAGCGTGGTCCAGCATCACACTCAGCACATCTGAGCGTGGTCCAGCATCACACTCAGCACATCTGAGCGTGGTCCAGCATCACACTCAGCACATCTGAGCGTGGTCCAGGACCACACTCAGCACATCTGAGCGTGGTCCAGGACCACACTCAGCACATCTGAGCGTGGTCCAGCATCACACTCAGCACATCTGAGCGTGGTCCAGCATCACACTCAGCACATCTGAGCGTGGTCCAGGACCACACTCAGCACATCTGAGCGTGGTCCAGGACCCCACTCCGCACATCTGAGCGTGGTCCAGGACCACACTCAGCACATCTGAGCGTGGTCCAGCATCACACTCAGCACATCTGAGCGTGGTCCAGCATCACACTCAGCACATCTGAGCGTGGTCCAGCATCACACTCAGCACATCTGAGCGTGGTCCAGCATCACACTCAGCACATCTGAGCGTGGTCCAGGACCACACTCAGCACATCTGAGCGTGGTCCAGCGTGGTCCAGCATCACACTCAGCACATCTGAGCGTGGTCCAGGACCACACTCAGCACATCTGAGCGTGGTCCAGCATCACACTCAGAACATCTGAGCGTGGTCCAGCATCACACTCAGAACATCTGAGCGTGGTCCAGGACCACACTCAGCACATCTGAGCGTGGTCCAGGACCACACTCAGCACATCTGAGCGTGGTCCAGGACCACACTCAGCACATCTGATCGTGGTCCAGCATCACACTCAGCACATCTGAGCGTGGTCCAGCATCACACACAGAACATCTGAGCTTGGTCCAGGACCACACTCAGCACATCCGAGCGTGGTCCAGGACCACACTCAGCACATCTGAGCGTGGTCCAGGACCACACTCAGCACATCTCTCCCTCCTCCCCACCAACCCAATTAGACACTGATAACGAGGAGAGCTCAGCCGCCACCACTTCTGGCTGTCAGCACTACTTCCTCTAATTGAATATGCGAGGTTCAAAGGCCAGGGAGTCGAATGTGGGTTCTGCAGACTCGAGCCGATTCTGCGGGTTCAGATTTGCCGGATTCGAAACCCGATGAAGACAGATCTTTACAGTATGAGTTGCCTGTTGCCGCTTTTGGGAGATTCAATGCCCCCGCGGCCCGGTCCGAGACCAGCTCCCGCGGCCAGGTCCCAGAACAGTCCTCATGAGATGCAACACCAAAACATTGTCCTCAAAACGAATAATTCCTAAATAATTAAAAAAATCCAATAATTGAACCCCTCTGAAACGATGGATAATCTATAACACTGAATCAAGGAAAACTGCATCTGGCCAGGGAATATTTTTAACGATGAGAGTGAAAAGATGCTTTCCCGTGCCGGGAATCGAACCCGGGCCTCGCGGGTGAGAGCCGCGTATCCTAGCCACTAGACAACACGGGAGCTGCGCTTTATCCTTATCAAACCAATAAACGTTGTTTTATTATTGTTTTTGTTATATTTTTATAATAATCTTTATTACTACAAGTACATGTACAAGGTATACAGACCACAGCTGACATCAGTGACATAATACTATATAGAAAGCCGCTTGTTATGCAGAGCATTTCGTGCAAATTAGGTCAATTTTGTCCCAGGATGCGACCCACACCAGTCGATTAACACCCAGGTACGTATTTCACTGATTGTTTTTCTTGCTAATGCTGTTTTGTTGTTTCTGTATTGTTCTTTTTTTGTTATTCTCGTTGCTGTTTATAATAATAATAATAATAATAATAATAATAATAATAATAATAATAATAATAATAATTAGCACCCACTGTGTAACTATCATATAGGATAAAGTACGAGCCCACTGCTGATGTGCCACTGTGTAACTATTGTATTGCACAGGACAGCAGCACACAGGTGTTGTCCTACTGTGTAACTGTCATATACAATAGGGTAGCAGCACACTGCGGATGTATCCAATTTTGATATTAAATAAAAAAGGAGACGCTGAAACTGTATTGTGAGGTTATATCTTTCCTTTAATCTCGTGTAGCCTTTATTTTTTCTACTTTATTGTTCATTAATCTACGTTTATTCTGTGCGTTTTTTATGGTATAGAGTGGAGCCATCAGCAAATGGATTCTTAATTCTTATTCGTCAGTTTTTCAAACGGCAGATCAAAGGGCCACTGCCTTTGTTTTTCACTTTCATTCCTGGGTTTAAATAAGCCACTGACGAGAGGTATTCGTACTAGCACACAGTACGCCCAACAAGCTTTTATGTTGACAACGTTTCGCTCTGTGTAGGTGACTCGATGAAGCTTTTACCTGGGTGAAACGTTGTCTCGAAGAATTGTTCCGCATGTCCTGTCTTCGGATGCAAACTGACTCCTGCAAAAAAAAAAAAAAAAAAAAGTCACAAAATGGGCGGGATCGAACCTACGACCTGCGGGTTTTAAAATTCACAGGTCAGTGGTTAGCACACTGGTCTATGGGTCTCAGAACCCACCAACCCTGGGTTCAATCCACACCCGTTTTGGGATTTATTTACAGTTGTGTATCTACAATTTTGTGAGTGATGCAAAAATATATTTCCAGTATAAATTCTTCCGCTGGATAATTTCATTACAACAATCTCTAACGATATTTAATCGTATTTTTTTTTTTTTGTTTCCCGTTTGTTTAATAAAAAATACGAATTTATCTTTTGATGTGAGAGAGTCTACGGCTCTGTTAGTAACTGTTGTGATACATGTGTGTGAGCAGGTGTGGTCTGAATGACCAGTGTGTTAGGGAAACACACGTGTGGGTTTAAGCTCCTGTGTGAACATCAAAATGGTATACAATACCGACAGGTTGGTAAGTAAGACACATAGGCAACAGTTAGGCAACTTTATTCCGAAACGTTTCGCCTACACAGTAGGCTTCTTCAGTCGAATACAGAAAGTAGGCAGGAACAGTAGAGATGTGAAGACGATGTAATCAGTCCATCACCCTTGAAGTCGTAGAATTTGAGGTTGTCAGTCCCTCGGCCTGGAGAAGTTCAGTTCCATAGTCAGGAACTATCTGCCTACTTTCCGTATTCGACGGAAGAAGCCTACTGTGTAGGCGAAACGTTTCCGAATAAAGTTGCCTAACTGTTGCCTATGTGTCTTACTTACCAAGCTCCTGTGTGATGAAACACAGGTGTGCAAGATCTCTCTGTACTGGGAAACACATGTGGTTTAAACATCCTGTGTGATGAAACACAAGTGTGGTCTTAAATAACCTGTATGTCAGGAGACATGCGTGGCGTTAACCTGTTGTCTGAAACAAGTATGGTCTTAAATAACCTGTATGTCAGGAGACATGCGTGGCGTTAACCTGTTGTCTGAAACAAGTGTGGTCTTAAGGACCAGTGTACTATATTAACAGGCAAAAACCAATAAATATCCTCCATGCCACACAGGTTGTAGACAGATGGCATCTTGAGCTCTCACACAAGTAGAAGGAGTAGCAGTTGTCTTGTCGAAATTATTTTCGACTTCAGAATGATATCGGTCCGTGCAGGACCGAAACGTAGGTTATTTGTGAAGTACATTTGATAAAAATACCTTCGGGAGCCGGGAATCGAACCCGGGCCTCGCGGGTGAGAGCCATGTATCCTAGCCACCAGACAACACTGGATACATATTTACGCCTCTAATAAGCAAAATTTCGTACAATTTGTCTATTAACTCTAGTCTTCATTAGAATTCATATATATTTTTCATTTCTATATCCTATATAATCTATTTTACACATAATATGGGTAATTCACACGTATGTTAAATTACGTATGATAATTATACTTATGTGTACCTGTACCTAAACAAACTTACTTATAAATAACCAGTCGACTAACACCCAAGTGCCTATTTTACTGATGGGTGAATACTGGATAGCGTATGTCTTGAGGAAACACGTCCTAATATTTTCCAGCCGTACCAGGGATCGACCCACCTGGACCACCGTGTGTGGGGCGAGTGCGCTAGCGATACAGCCACGGGACACCTATAATCTGTGTAGTGGCGGTTAAGTAAGCTTACAGAAGGTTTTCTATACAGTAATATGTCACTGATGTCAGCTACGCTTGTATACCTTGTACATGTACTTGTAGAAATAAAAGATTATTATTATTATTATTATTATTACATAAGCCTATATTTTTTTTAATCGGGGAGGTGAGGCCTAGTGCCTAGTTAACATGATGTAAGTCAAAATTACTATAAATCATATATTTAACGAACTGTACAGTAACTGGTCGCTGTGGATATACACACGCATAGCACCCACGTAATCCCGTGTTGTCTAGTGGCTAGGATACGCGGCTCTCACCCGCGAGGCCCGGGTTCGATTCCCGGCACGGGAAAGTATATTTTGATGTGAAAGTTCCTAAGATAAAGAATGACGGGTGTGATAATAACTGTACACGTGTTATAGAGGTAGACCTTATGGACACGTGGTGGAGATAGATTGCCTGGACACGTGTTGTAGAGGTAGACTGGACAACGTTTTGCTCCCATCTGGTGAGCTTCTACAGGTCCTGGGCTCCTCTCTACACTTGGGAGCGCCTGTGAGCTCAACTATCCGCGAAAAGCTTATTTTTTTTTTATTTCAAGTGACGTTTTACTAGCAGAACTTGAGTTCTTTTAAGTACGTATATACCTGGAGAGGGTTTTCGGGGGGTCAACGCCCCCGCAGCCCGGTCTGTGACCAGACCTCACTGTGAAACATCTTCCCGTGCCGGGAATCTAACCTGGGCCTCGCGGGTGAGAGCCACGTATCCTAGCCATCCAATTTACAGTCTGGTCAAGAACAGAGGAAGATGCTAATAAGTACAACAGCTGAAGCATCTGAATTAGGGACATAACAAGGCTCGCCTGAGATAATTAAACTTGAAGGGTTTAATACCCTAGGAAAAACCAAGATAGCATTTTTTTTTGTGATCGATCCCCGGTACGGGTGGAAACATTAGGACGTGTTTCCTTAAGACACCTACTGTTCCTGTTCACCTAGCAGTAAAATAGGTACCTGGGTGTTAATCGACTGATGTGGGTCGCATCCTGGGGATAAAATTGACCTAATTTACCCGAAATGCTAACAAGCGGCTTTCTATATAGTATCGTGTCAGTGGCATCAGCTAGGACTGTACAAGTTGTACATGTATATGTACAAATAGTTTTTTTTTATTTTATTAGAAATCCTTCTCTAAGATCCGGCCCACAGCAGTCCTAGATATCTATTTACCGTGTCATGTGTTAGAGAAAGCAGCGTTGCCTCTCTGGATAGCCAAGCTGAAGACCTAACGGTCTCCAATCCCACTGGGATAAATCAGTACTACGGGTCCAAGTCCCTACACATGTTACATGCCAGTCAGTGTCCTCTAATTGCCAAATATGTGAAGAAAACACCTTCCCGTGCCGGGAATCGAACCCGGGCCTCGCGGGTGAGAGCCGCGTATCCTAGCCACTAGACAACACGGGACTGGTTTATTTTCAGTTATAAGAAATATTAAGTCAAGTATTAAGAGACTATTGCATATTCAAATATAATTGGATATCATATAATTTTTGACCGATATACTAAGTCTGCAGATTGTCCAAATTTATTTAGGTATGTCTTGTAATAAATTTATAATTATTATGATTATCTAATTATTATTATTTTTATGTTCTTATTATTATGTGAATTGGAGGGTGTTTAGCTATATGGAAAAAAGCAAGGAAGGAAAGTAAGGAAGAATAGAGAAGGAAGGAAGGAAGGAGAGGTAGAGGTGGGAGAATCTGGGAAGCAAAACAGAACTGGATGAAGAACGTAAGAGTTGATACCGTAGCGTGTTATCGGAGGAGCTGACTGCTGATAACACGATAACAACGATAAATATACAGAGATACACGTCCAGTACAACACGGTGACGATATCGGTGTCAACACCGTCACTGTGTTAAGAATGCTATCGTTGTCTCACCTGTGATATACCTGTGACCGGTGCCAAGAATTCTCCTCTTGAAACAGACACACATTTTTCAAGCACTGTGGGACGTTTTAGGTTGACTCGCTGCCCGGTCTCAGACCAGGCTGACTCGCAGCCCTGTCTCAGACCAGGTTGACTCGCTGCCCGATCTCAGACCAGGCTGACTCGCTGCCCGATCTCAGACCAGGCTGACTCGCAGCCCGGTCTCAGACCAGGCTGACTCGCAGCCCGGTCTCAGACCAGGCTGACTCGCTGCCCGATCTCAGACCAGGCTGACTCGCAGCCCGGTCTCAGACCAGGCTGACTCGCTGCCCGGTCTCAGACCAGGTTGACTCGCTGCCCGATCTCAGACCAGGCTGATTCGCAGCCCGGTCTCAGACCAGGCTGACTCGCAGCCCGGTCTCAGACCAGGCTGACTCGCTGCCCGGTCTCAGACCAGGCTGTCTCGCTGCCCGGTCTCAGACCAGGCTGACTTATTAACTACCTGCTTCGTTCCCCAAAAATTACGATTATTGTTAATGATATTGCTGCTGGTTTGGTAATCAAAATTTCGACATCTTTTTTTATTGATATTGCTGTTGATCTCGTAATAAGTATGAAAAAAAAGTTAATGAAATAATGAAGTAACGACTTTATTACAGACAATAACTAGTAATGTTTCAGTCACTGTAATCATCTTAAATGATCGTACTGGGTTATGGCTGAATTAGTTGTCGGCGAGCGGCAGCGAGTCGCAATGATTTACTCGGTGCAGTTGATGTCTTCTGTGAGGTAGAGAGGTAGAGTGTTGCAGGTAGGCAGGCAGAGAGGTAGGTAGAGAGGCAGGCAGAGAGGCAGGCAGACAGAAAGGCAGGCAGGCAGAGAGGAAGGCAGACAGAGAGGCAGGCAGACAGAGAGGCAGGCAGGCAGAGAGGCAGGCAGGCAGAGAGGCAGGCAGACAGAGAGGCAGGCAGACAGAAAGGCAGGCAGGCAGAGAGGCAGGCAGGCAGAGAGGCAGGCAGAGAGGCAGGCAGACAGAGAGGCAGGCAGGCAGAGAGGCAGGCAGGCAGAGAGGCAAACAGACAGAGAGGCAGGCAGACAGAAAGGCAGGCAGGCAGAGAGGCAGGCAGACAGAGAGGCAGGCAGACAGAAAGGCAGGCAGACAGAGAGGCAGGCAGACAGAGAGGCAGGCAGACAGAAAGGCAGGCAGGCAGAGAGGCAGGCAGGCAGAGAGGCAGGCAGACAGAGAGGCAGGCAGACAGAGAGGCAGGCAGGCAGAGAGGCAAGCAGACAGAGAGGCAGGCAGACAGAAAGGCAGGCAGGCAGAGAGGCAGGCAGACAGAGAGGCAGGCAGACAGAAAGGCAGGCAGGCAGAGAGGCAGGCAGACAGAGAGGCAGGCAGACAGAAAGGCAGGCAGGCAGAGAGGCAGGCAGACAGAGAGGCAGGCAGACAGAGAGGCAGGCAGGCAGAGAGGCAGGCAGACAGAGAGGCAGGCAGACAGAAAGGCAGGCAGGCAGAGAGGCAGGCAGACAGAGAGGCAGGCAGACAGAGAGGCAGGCAGACAGAGAGGCAGGCAGACAGAAAGGCAGGCAGACAGAGAGGCAGGCAGACAGAGAGGCAGGCAGACAGAAAGGTAGGCAGGCAGAGAGGCAGGCAGACAGAGAGGCAGGCAGACAGAGAGGCAGGCAGGTAGAGAGGCAGGCAGGTAGAGAGGCAGACAGGTAGAGAGGCAGGCAGGTAGAGAGGCAGACAGGTAGAGAGGCAGGCAGGTAGAGAGGCAGACAGGTAGAGAGGCAGGCAGGTAGAGAGGCAGACAGGTAGAGAGGCAGACAGGTAGAGAGGCAAGCAGACAGAGAGGCAGGCAGACAGAGAGGCAGGCAGACAGAGAGGCAGGCAGACAGAGAGGCAGGCAGACAGAGAGGCAGGCAGACAGAGAGGCAGGCAGACAGAGAGGCAGGCAGACAGAGAGGCAGGCAGGTAGAGAGGCAGGCAGACAGAGAGGCAGGCAGGCAGAGAGGCAGGCAGACAGAGAGGCAGGCAGACAGAGAGGCAGGCAGGCAGAGAGGCAGGCAGACAGAGAGGCAGGCAGACAGAGAGGCAGGCAGACAGAGAGGCAGGCAGACAGAGAGGCAGGCAGACAAACCATATATTCAAGACTTTTAATAAAGCACATTCACAGACTCTGACATAAACATTTCATTTAGTGTTCTCAGCAGACAATGAACTCCCGTCAACACTCCATTGAGCAGGTGTTGAACCCAGAACCACACAACAAGCTGCCGCTTTTTTTTTTCCTTCCATACCACTCTCGCCTCTATTGTGTAAATTCTCCATTCACTCTTTATTAGACTAATGGAGTTGATTTTGCTTTTATAGTCGCGAGAACCTGAGTCATTCTCACCCTCAGAACGTAACGTTGACTTACCAAATGAAAGAAGTAATTTACATTTTACTCTAGTTTTAAGATATATTTTTTCCTGTTTTCCAAATTTTCTTTTTCTGTGGTCCCTTCATGAGAGTTGATAATACCCTACTTTAAAAAAAAAATGAGACCATAATGAAATTCTAATTATTAGAAACCTAATGAAATATAAATTCTGCATGAAACCTAGTGGTCGAGGCCAGGACGATGTTACCATCACCAAAACAAAACAAAACCAAAAAGGGTTATAATAATAACCATTAATTTTTAAAAGGGTGGAAGGGTAAGCCAGCGGAAGGCCTCGGACAGATGACCAAAAGCTCCAACGGCGGGTCATCATATGACTAAGACCCGCGCTAGGAAACACTTTCTCTGTTTCCTGACGAACTTTACCTAACTTAACCATCACCAAAACACTCACACTTGTGTGTTAATCTCAGGTATCTGAATCTGCTCAGAGTATTAACTTCAATGACACTTTTTGGCAGCTTGTTAACCCCATGTACAGCTGCTGCCTCACACAGGCTTAATTGTGCATTAATGCTGTATAAAACACACGAGTAGATGAATAAGACACATGTGCAACACTTATTTTTTACTGGGATATAGTATGTAGAACAAGGTATTTCTGGGTCAACATTTTGCTCGGGTTAGAGCTCTATCAAGCTTTTCCTTGAGAGAAACGTCGTCTCAGTGAAAGGTTGTTTTGAATAGTCTCTTCATACCCAGGTCCTTTCAACTCAACCTTCCCTCTACTTAGCACCCCTTCTTCCTCTCCTTTCAACTACCAATCCTTTACCCTTTCCCTTCACAGTCTCCTCACCCTCATTTCCCAACTCACTTCATCCTCAGCCTCATTCCTCCCCCCGCCTCATTCTCCTCGTCTGGTCTCGCTCCCCCTACCAGATTATCTCTGCTGTAGTTAAATGATTAATTAATTCAGGGCGAAGCACACCGTTGTTTCACAGACTGTTATATTCCTTCCTTCTGGTAGTGGCTCAGATGTTGCCCTGTGATGAGCACACACACACACACATTATTATTATTATTATTATTATAATCATGGGGAGCGCTAAACCCGTAGGATTGTACAACGCATGTGGGGGGGATGTGGAAGGTATTCAAACTCAATTCAGGGAACCGGAGCACAGATCCAATTTCTTAGATCAAGAGCCCCTCACCAGCGTCAAGGAACCTCCCTTGAGGGGCACACACAAGAATGAAGCCAAAGGACACAAGTGTGACTAATGCGACGTTATATTGTTGCAACGTTTCGCTCTCCAGGAGCTTTGTTAAGTCGTTACGGCTTGACATAGCAGGACCACAGATCACCAGGGGCTTATCAGGAATGTGCCAATTAATAAACCAAACCAGAATGGATTCTCTCATTCTCTCTCTCTCTCTCTCTCTCTCTCTCTCTCTCTCTCTCTCTCTCTCTCTCTCTCTCTCTCTCTCTCTCTCTCTCTCTCTCTCTCTCTCTCCCCCTCACCTCGCCTAACGAAGCTGACACAACCTCCGGTACAACTATCCTGTGTTGGGCCGCCAACCACTGTCCACTTTACTCCCTTAACCACGGCTGCCCTCAGGCTACCGGCTTGTTATACTCCTATCATTGCTTTCAACCTTCCTATCATATATATATATATATATATATATATATATATATATATATATATATATATATATATATATATATATATATATATATATATATATATATATATATATATATATATGCATGTATGTATGTATATGTATGATAAATGTATTACTAGCGATGTGCTTGTTAATGCTGAATCAGTGAGTCAGATCATTTTTTTTAATGCAAATCAGCGAATCAGTTTGTCATTAGCGAGGCAGTGAGTCAATCACCCCCCAATCAAGGAGCTGACTAGGTGCGGCGGAGGGGTAGCATGGGGCGGTGGAGATTGAAGGAGGATAGGCAAGGGAGTGGATGGGAAGGTCATGGACGGGTGGGAGGGATGGAGGTCTAGTGGGAGGCAGAGATAGGTAGGATAGAGGGGTGGTAGGAGGGGTTGTGTGATGCTCACTCCATGGGCCCCTCTCTCTCCTCTTCCTGTAACCAGAGTTTGCAATTGACGTTTCAATTTGAGCGTGATTGAGTGATTGAAGCCTTTTATTGTGGGAGTGGTTGATATTTTTTTCGGGGTGGGTTGGAGGTATGTGCTAATAGATGTTTTGTTTTTTGTTTGTTATAGCCATAGCGTTTTTGATGGAGATCTGAGTGGATATTGCTATTGTTGTTGCTATTGTTGGCCTTCAAGACCTACGATGGCTTGTGCCGTATGAAATCTGGTATTCAGATTTAGGCTTAGATTAAGCCCAAGTTTTTTTTATTTGTTTATAGGCTTTTGCTTCAGCTCTACTATTTTTGTGATCGTTTAAGAAACAAATTTGTGTTTACATATGCTGTATCTTGGGACATTATGGTGTACTGTCAACAGTACTGGGAGAAACAACACACAAGTAGAACAAACTCTTATTATTGAGACTTTATGTGCAGAGGTCTACACAGAGCGAAACGTTGTACGAGTAAAAGTCTTTCTGCTACGTATCTATTATTTGTGATTCCACCTTCATTTCCTATCCCCGTCTATCCCTTTCCCTTTTCGCCACTACCACATGTAAGAAGAATCTATTCGGAATATTAACTTGTAGGGTTAGTAACCCAGGATAACCCAGGAAAGCCACTATGGCTTATTTCCCCTTCCCCTGGGGGGGGGGAGGTCCTTTGATCTTCCCCGGATGCCACCTACCTAGGTACCTACCTACTGTTATGTGAACAAAGGCAACAGAAGCTAGAAAACATGCTCAACATTTCCACTCGTGGCTGTTCTCTTGTTACACGAGGTTCATAACGATACCGAAGTAGGTCTGGTTTGCAAGATTTGAAACCTATCTACTGCACGAGGGCCGTTCACGCTAACACTTGTACACTAGGATTCCAGTGGAAATAAACCACTTTGTTTTGGGTTTTCGTGGGTAATTTACACATGTTTATAGGTACGGCAGTTATAATAATCCAAAAAAATAAAATTGTTTTAGCTAAATAAACTTACCGCTTTAGTAGGAGGGTGCAGGTTTATAGAGGTTTATAGAGGCGACAGGTTTATAGAGGCGACAGGTTTATAGAGGCGACAGGTTTATAGAGGCGACAGGTTTATAGAGGCGACAGATATATCATCATATGATTTTTGTAACTGTATCTACAGTGAGAGTAAAAGGTAGTCGGCTACATGGCATTAGAGAGTAAGGTAGTAGGGTAGATAGATGGGGAGTGGAGATAGATGGGAAGGGTAGGTAGGTAGGTAGGTAGGTAGGTAGGTAGGTAGGTGGGTAGGTAGGTAGGTAGGTAGGGCGTGCACAAGATTCTTAGGTTAGGCTAGGTAAAGTTTGTTACGAAACAGGACAAGTGTTTCCTAGGCTTGTATCGAAATGGAGACTGAAATAATTTGACATGAATGGCCTTTTTTTTAAGCATTCATTAGCTTTTTTTTAATTACGATACTTGAAGTAAATAAATACATTAATTTTTTATTACTTGTGAAACTTAGTAAGGACAGTAATTACTCCTGAGTTAATGTATATATTGCGTAAAGCATTTTATATATATATATATATATATATATATATATATATATATATATATATATATATATATATATATATATATATATATATATATATATATATATATATATATAGTATATATATGTCGTGCCGAATATGTAAAACTGGTCAATTAGCAAGAACTCATTTAAAATTAAGTCCTTTCAGAAATTTTCTCATACGTTTAAATATATATTTTTCATTAATCTGTACACCACTGGTCAAGAATACTTTAAAACCAACAATAGGAATTAAAGTGAACTCTCAGTGTATATACACTGAGAAACATACACCTCTCAGTGTATATACACTGAGAAATATACACCTCTCAGTGTATATACACTGAGAAATATACTCCTCTCAGTGTATATACACTGAGAAATATACTCCTCTCAGTGTATATACACTGAGAAACATACACCTCTCAGTGTATATACACTAAGAAACATACACCTCTCACTGTATCTTGTTCTCTCTTAAATTATTTGACTGTGTCATAATTTTGCATATTTTTTTTCGTGATGCTGTTAGATGAAGTTTATAGCCGAAGTTATACTTAATGAAAATTTAGTTTATGAATGTTTTGTTTTTTTAGTTTTCAGATTTGTCGGTAAAAATGTTTGGAGTGACCTGAATAAAATTTCCAAATTACAGACTATAATTGAATTATATAATTAATCGAGGCTTTTGGTTCAGTGAGGTAGTGTTTGTCTCTTAGTATATAATACTTGAACTATATATAATTTTTAACTTTGTTTTTGGGAATGAGTTTCGTGTTTAATGATATTTATAACCTAACTTTGTGTTTATTATCTTTTATTCATAGGCTTTCGTGTGTGCGCTTCGTGTCCTTCTTACGACTTCATTCCATCCCGCCCTATACTCCATCAACATTCTTTTTTTTTTTCTCTCTTAAAATTTCTCTCCTCCATCTGCTGCCACTTAACATTCCATCTCTATCCCCTCATTCTCTCTCTCTCTCTTTCCTTTTCCTACCCTCCTCCCTCTCTCTATATAGCCTCTTCCTTCCCTCGCCATCTCCCTTTTTTCTATAAACATACCGCTTTTACCCGCATTCATCCCTTCTCTCCCGCCCCTGACTTCTTTTCTCAGCCACTCCTCGTCTCCGTCTTCCAGGGAGGCGGCAAGTTGGACTCAGGACTGAAATGCTAAAATTAAATTGCCAAATCCCTGAACATTCCAACTGGACGACTTTTACCTCATCACCTGAACGAGTCTACAGCAGAAATTGGAGGAGGAAGCTTACCTATATATGTATATATATATATATATATATATATATATATATATATATATATATATATATATACATATATATATATATATATATATATATATATATGCAAAACAACCACTCTGAAAGAATAGAGAAATTCCAAGCGCTTTCGTGACTACTCACATTATCAAGGAACTATGAAAGTGAAGCATCCAAGGAAGCTATATAAGGGGTCCGGCCAGCACCTCACTATCAGATCCCACAACGGTTAAACACGTGACGCGCGGCGAGCCAACTTGGATAGGTCCTTTGCACAACTCACCCCCAAGCTATTTATTTGTCCAGTGTATTACTAAATTCTTCCCAAATTCTATTAATTATAAATGGATCTAATTTATATAAACCAAAGGAAATATTCATATTATTGTCAAAACTGCTTTTTATGAAACAAGATTCAATTATATTCCTGTCGACCATGGACTTGCTTGATACTACTTTCTCAACTTTTTGAAAATCAATTGGATGGTTAAAATCTCTTACATGAATAAATAGAGCATTGGAATCTTGTCCAGTTCTAATGCTATATTTATGTTGTTTTAATCTTAGTTCGAGATTTTTACCAGTTTGACCGTAATAAACTTTATCGCAAATTTTACAAGGAATCTTATAGACACATCCATCAGCATTTTGGGGGGAATTCTTTATCAAAAGTTTTTTTACTGTATCAAGATTTTTGAATACAACTTTAATATTAAAAGTCTTAAGAAGAGAAGGCATATCAACCAAGTTTTCATGGTAAGGGAGAACCAACATATTTTTAGTTGAATAAGGCTGGTTGCCCCTTTTTGGATTATAAAAAGTGTTTCTAGCAACTTTAAAAGATTTATCAATTACATTTCTTGGGTATTTTAAATCATTACGTATTTCATAAATTTTGGATATTTCCTCATCTATGAACTCAGGACTACAAATTCGTAAAGCTCTCAAAAACACTGATGAGAAAACAGACAGTTTGACTCTATCTTGATGCGAGGAATAATAGTGGACATAGGAACAGTTATTTGTAGGTTTTCTGTAAATTTTAAATTTGAATTCATTATTACCCTTAATAATTAAAACATCTAGAAAAGGCAATGAGTTATTTTCTTCAAACTCAACAGTAAAGTTTATAGAATGGGCTAAGCTATTTAATTTTCCAAGAAAATGGTGTATATCTACATTTTTGGGCATAAGACACAAAATATCATCAACATATCTGAACCATTTAGCTCTATTAGGGAGGATTGTGTTAAGCAACCTTGTTTCAAAAAATTCCATGTATAGGTTACTAAGAACAGGTGAAAGAGGATTTCCCATTGCCATACCAAACTTCTGAGTGTAAAACTTATCATTAAATACAAATTTTGCATCAACAATGCAAAGTTTAATAAGTTTAATGATAGTAGGAACTGGCAATGGTAAATCATAGTTAACGAGTTCTTCAGATAAGAAACTTAATAAATCATCAACAGGAACTTTCGTAAACAAGGAAGTAACATCAAAACTAACCATGTTAAAATCATTTAAGTCAGTCAAGGAGCTTAATTTATCAACCAAGTCTATGTTGTTTTTAACATTAAAGTTAGAAATTTTGCCAACAATAGGGCTCAAAATATCAACAAGCCATTTGGATAATTTATATGAAACTGACCCTATGGAGCTAATAATTGGTCTGACTGGATTCCCTGGTTTGTGTGTTTTTATTAGTCCATACATGTAAGGTAAAGATGGATTAGTGGAAGTAAATTGTTTGACTAATTCATCTTTGCCTTTCAGTAGAAGTTTTATTGTTTTATTGAAATTGCTGTTAACGGTTTCTATGGGATTTTTCCTAAGTTTAGAATAGGTTTCAGTATCAGTTTAGTTAGTTAGTTTAATATGTTTATTATGCACCCCATACCCATCCTGTGGGCGGTAGTCAAAAGATTACAGAGGTACATAATTGGTCCAGGGACTGGACTCCAAAGTTTTGATAGCTGAGCAAGTTACAGAGGTAATGAACTCACAATTTACAAAGGTAATGAACTCACAATTTACAAAGGTAATGAACTCACAATTTACAAAGGTAATGAACTCCAGGTAAGTCTGGTCACAATCATGACAAGTTACAAAGGTATTTACAGATTACAGAGGTACGTAATGGGTCCAGGGACTGGGCCCCCAAAGTTTTGATAGCTGAACTAGGTACAAAGGTAATGAGCTCACAAGTTACAAAGGTAATGAATTCTGTAGAATGGTTACTTACGTTTATACTTTGGCTACAATCATGAACAAATTATAGAGTAATGAGCAATTCACACTTCCACACCCGGTCACAACTGTAATGAGTTATTGGTGCAAATATTGATTGTTGAGTCACACACACCACACACACACACACACACACACACACACACACACACACACACACACACACACACACACACACACACACACTTTAGTTTAATATCTTTATGCACCCCATACCCATCCTGTGGGCGGTAGTCAAAAGATTACAAAGGTACATAATGGGTCCAGTGACTGGACCCCAAAGTTATGACAGCTGAACTAGTTACAAAGGTAATGAACTCCAGGTAGATCTGGTCACTAATCATGGCAAGTTACAGAGGTAATGAATCAGCTTCACTCCTATACATGGTTACAGTCATGAACAAATTACAAAGTAATGAACCACTGATACGTCCACACCTGGTCACAATTGTAATGAGTTATAAATACAAATATTAAGTGGATCATACACCCACACTAGTGCGCGCGCGCACATACACACACGAGGGCGCACGCACGGACATGTGCACACGAGCGTACAAATATATGCATACACACAAGGACGCACACCCACACACACACACCCACACCCATTTTTTCTTGGTAATCATTTTCTTTCATAATTACTATTGCATTTATTTTGTCTGCTTTAGTAAGGCGCAAATTTTTATTGTTATAAAGTGTATCATAAGACTTAAAGATTAAAGAATCTTGGAGGGCAATTGGGAATGTTTGGTTTTAACATAGAGCTATATACCATTCCTTTACTAATATTAATTTCATCAGAGGATAAATCAGAAAATTTTTCAAAGTTACAAAAGGCTTTTGCAATTTCACCATTATTAAGTTTTTTTGAAGTTGCAAAACTTAGGCCAAAACCTAGAGCAGCAGTTGTATGTTTGTCTAAAATTTCATCTGATAAGTTAATTAATTTCATCTGATAAGTTACCTTACATGTATGGACTAATAAAAACACACAAACCAGGGAATCCAGTCAGACCAATTATTAGCTCCATAGGGTCAGTTTCATATAAATTATCCAAATGGCTTGTTGATATTTTGAGCCCTATTGTTGGCAAAATTTCTAACTTTAATGTTAAAAACAATATAGACTTGGTTGATAAATTAAGCTCCTTGACTGACTTAAATGATTTTAACATGGTTAGTTTTGATGTTACTTCCTTGTTTACGAAAGTTCCTGTTGATGATTTATTAAGTTTCTTATCTGAAGAACTCGTTAACTATGATTTACCATTGCCAGTTCCTACTATCATTAAACTTATTAAACTTTGCATTGTTGATGCAAAATTTGTATTTAATGATAAGTTTTACACTCAGAAGTTTGGTATGGCAATGGGAAATCCTCTTTCACCTGTTCTTAGTAACCTATACATGGAATTTTTTGAAACAAGGTTGCTTAACACAATCCTCCCTAATAGAGCTAAATGGTTCAGATATGTTGATGATATTTTGTGTCTTATGCCCAAAAATGTAGATATACACCATTTTCTTGGAAAATTAAATAGCTTAGCCCATTCTATAAACTTTACTGTTGAGTTTGAAGAAAATAACTCATTGCCTTTTCTAGATGTTTTAATTATTAAGGGTAATAATGAATTCAAATTTAAAATTTACAGAAAACCTACAAATAACTGTTCCTATGTCCACTATTATTCCTCGCATCAAGATAGAGTCAAACTGTCTGTTTTCTCATCAATGTTTTTGAGAGCTTTACGAATTTGTAGTCCTGAGTTCATAGATGAGGAAATATCCAAAATTTATGAAATACGTAATGATTTAAAATACCCAAGAAATGTAATTGATAAATCTTTTAAAGTTGCTAGAAACACTTTTTATAATCCAAAAAGGGGCAACCAGCCTTATTCAACTAAAAATATGTTGGTTCTCCCTTACCATGAAAACTTGGTTGATATGCCTTCTCTTCTTAAGACTTTTAATATTAAAGTTGTATTCAAAAATCTTGATACAGTAAAAAAACTTTTGATAAAGAATTCCCCCCAAAATGCTGATGGATGTGTCTATAAGATTCCTTGTAAAATTTGCGATAAAGTTTATTACGGTCAAACTGGTAAAAATCTCGAACTAAGATTAAAACAACATAAATATAGCATTAGAACTGGACAAGATTCCAATGCTCTATTTATTCATGTAAGAGATTTTAACCATCCAATTGATTTTCAAAAAGTTGAGAAAGTAGTATCAAGCAAGTCCATGGTCGACAGGAATATAATTGAATCTTGTTTCATAAAAAGCAGTTTTGACAATAATATGAATATTTCCTTTGGTTTATATAAATTAGATCCATTTATAATTAATAGAATTTGGGAAGAATTTAGTAATACACTGGACAAATAAATAGCTTGGGGGTGAGTTGTGCAAAGGACCTATCCAAGTTGGCTCGCCGCGCGTCACGTGTTTAACCATTGTGGGATCTGATAGTGAGGTGCTGGCCGGACCCCTTATATAGCTTCCTTGGATGCTTCACTTTCATAGTTCCTTGATAATGTGAGTAGTCACGAAAGCGCTTTGAATTTCTCTATTCTTTCAGAGTGGTTGTTTTGCATATTTTGAAATCACCTGTTTACTGTGATCTTATTGCATATATATATATATATATATATATATATATATATATATATATATATATATATATATATATATATATATATATATATATATATATATATATATCGAACTGAAATTCTCAGCTAGTCACAGTGTTATTAATAATACCATACGTTCTTGGTTATAATAATATATGTATAAGCTGCTCGTGAGGCTAGTACACCAAACGGGGAGTAGAATGAAATTAGCTCAAGGCACCCACACCACCGTATGTCCTCGGATAACGGTAAAACACCTAGCTCTGCTGGGTGTGTTATTCTTGTAGGATTGCGTGGTCCCGTGGGTTTGAACGTAATGTGTGATTTTCGCTTACCATGAAGTGGGCCAAAACGACATGGGTTCGAATCCTCGGGTAGTCGCAGTGTTGTTATTGAGTAATACCACTCGTTTCTTTGTATCGAATCTGATTTCCTACCATTGCACCCTCCCAGGTACTACGCGACTCCGATGGGCTTAGCGCTCCCTCATGACTAATCATATTGGTCAGCGCCACTTGAGGAGTGCATCACGCCGACAAACAGCAGCGACTCAACCCGCTGTTTCGTCAATTGCTGAACGTCACTGAGGATTGATAGTTTCCTTGTTTGTTGGCAATTGGAAGTGAGGGTATGGATGACACTGATGAGGTGACGATAGCACTGTTAGGCTGCAGTGATTGATCACCCAGGCTGTTGTGCTGCAGTGACTGATGGCTGAGGATGTTGTCTTGGAGTGACTGATGACTGAGGATGTTGTGTTGCTGTGACTGATGGCTGAAGATATTGTGTTGTAGTGACTGATGACTGAAGATCTGTTGCAGTGACTGATGACCGAAGATGTGCGGTGACTGATGACTGCCTGCGTTGTGTTGCTGTGCCTCCCTATAGAAACTGGAGCACGCATCAACACTTGGGCATCTGTCCTGCAAACTGAACTGTTTACTATATTCTTCTCACTCAAATGTATCCATGTATATGAAATTGACACCTTAAATATAACTGGTTCTCTGTCATCCGTAAAAGCTCTTATCTCTTAGGTCCGGTGGCCTGGTGGCTAAATCTCCCGCTTCACACACGGAGGGCCCGGGTTCGATTCCCGGCGGGTGGAAACATTTCGACACGTTTCCTTACACCTGTTGTCCTGTTCACCTAGCAGCAAATAGGTACCTGGGTGTTAGTCGACTGGTGTGGGTCGCATCCTGGGGGACAAGATTAAGGACCCCAATGGAAATAAGTTAGACAGTCCTCGATGACGCACTGACTTTCTTGGGTTATCCTGGGTGGCTAACCCTCCGGGGTTAAAAATCCGAACGAAATCTTATCTTATCTTATCAACTGTGTCATGTTTGTGTCAGGAGCCAGACACAGGTACGCCAGGATTGTGAACGGTGGAGTCAGTGTACACCTGTGGATTCCATCTCACACCAGACCCCAGTGGAAATAAGTCACTTTGGGTTATTCTAGGTAATATACACGTATGTTAAGCTCTGTATGATTATTGTACTTATGTGTATCTGTACGTAAATAAGCTTACAGATGCATGATAGAATTAATGAAGAATAAAAAGGCACAATACCGTGACTGGAACAATTCATAAATAACCCGTACGTAAGAGAATGGAATTTATGACGAAGCTTATCTTCGACTTGGACCACTAATCACTTGACCATTAACTTATCACGTGACCATTAGCTAATTACGTGACCATTAGCTAATCACGTGACCATTAACTAATCTTGAACCATTAACTAATCAGTGTGAATTGATAAAGCCATATGTCTTCAAGAAGCGAGTACATTGCAATCTTGAGTTGTCAACTAACAGTTTGAGAACAATGATACAAAAAAAAAACTTCAGCTGAACTTCATTGATTTGAGGAAGAGCCACATGTCTATGGGGCCTTCAACAACACAGTCAGATCTTTTGGATGTCAGTATTCCCCGGTGTTGGCTGGGCTACAAGTACCTCTAGAAAAAGCGCTAAACCCAAGAGTCTCACAGCGCCTTGGGATGTAATCAAGGAAGAGTCGCAGAGGAAGGTAGATCTAAAGTAGAGGAAGGTGGTAGCGTGGATAAGAGCCCTTCACTAGCCTCAATGCACCTTAGATCAAGAGCCCTTCACCAGCATCAAGGCACCTCGCTTGAGAGATGTGAGGACGGAAACTAATGAAGTTGGCATTTGTCAAGTAGTAGTGAGTTCACACACCTCTAGCAGAGTAACATCTCTCGCGTTCATCTCGTAAATCCCTTCGATAGCTCAGTTGGTAGAGCGGTGGACTGTAGTTGGTTGTGAAGGCAGACATCCATAGGTCACTGGTTCGACTCCGGTTCGAAGGAGAGTGTTTTGTCTAATCAAATGATTTCTGGTGTATCGCTGGAAGACCCACACGGACGAATGAACCCAAATATATCCTCGTGTCTTCTCACAATATAATTAGGTAGGGACGCTGTGTCAGGTGAGGGAGGAGCAGTAAGAAGGGTGGAAAGGCAGGATCGTTGCATCAGGTGAGGGGATAGCAACAAGACTGTTGGTGCAGAAGGATAGATGGGGGAAATGTAATGAAAGTTGGGGGGATGGGTGAGTATAAACTTTAATTTACTCAAATTTTAACACTTAGTTCTCAGGTTTGAAATCCTGCAGAAGCCCAGAGTAACAGCTTCCTCGTCAACTACAACAGTATCGACGTCTGCACGTTTCTCCCAGAACACATTCAGCAATAGCTGTGACAAGACTTCTCATCGACATTACCTGAGGGAAAACAGTTTCCCGTGCCGGGAATCGAACCCGGGCCTCGCGGGTGAGAGCCGCGTATCCTAGCCACTAGACAACACGGGAGTTAGGAACCATTTCGGCGGTAAATAAATATATTCCAATGTTCTGTGTTATTTGTTACACCCAGTATTGTTGGTTACACCCAGTGTTGTTGGTTACACCCAGTGTTGTTGGTTACACCCAGTGTTGTTGGTTACACCCAGTGTTGTTGGTTACACCCAGTATTGTTGGTTACACCCAGTGTTGTTGGTTACACCCAGTGTTGTTGGTTACACCCAGTGTTGTTGGTTACTCCCAGTGTTTTTGGTTACACCCAGTGTTGCTGGTTACACCCAGTGTTGTTGGTTACACCCAGTGTTGTTGGTTACTCCCAGTGTTGTTGGTTACACCCAGTGTTGTTGGTTACTCCCAGTGTTGTTGGTTACACCCAGTGTTGCTGGTTACACCCAGTGTTGTTGGTTACACCCAGTGTTGCTGGTTACAGCCAGTGTTGTTGGTTACACCCAGTGTTGCTGGTTACAGCCAGTGTTGCTGGTTACACCCAGTGCTGCTGGTTACAGCCAGTGTTGCTGGTTACAGCCAGTGTTGTTGGTTACACCCAGTGTTGCTGGTTACAGCCAGTGTTGTTGGTTACACCCAGTGTTGCTGGTTACAGCCAGTGTTGTTGGTTACACCCAGTGTTGCTGGTTACAGCCAGTGTTGCTGGTTACAGCCAGTGTTGCTGGTTACAGCCAGTGTTGTTGGTTACACCCAGTGCTGCTGGTTACAGCCAGTGTTGCTGGTTACAGCCAGTGTTGTTGATTACACCCAGTGTTGCTGGTTACAGCCAGTGTTGTTGGTTACAGCCAGTGTTGCTGGTTACAGCCAGTGTTGTTGGTTACAGCCAGTGTTGCTGGTTACAGCCAGTGTTGCTGGTTACAGCCAGTGTTGCTGGTTACACCCAGTGTTGCTGGTTACATCCAGTGTTGTTGGTTACACCCAGTGTTGCTGGTTACATCCAGTGTGTTGGTTACACCCAGTGTTGCTGGTTACAGCCAGCGTTGTTGGTTACGCCCAGTGTTGCTGGTTACAGCCAGTGTTGTTGGTTACACCCAGTGTTGCTGGTTACATCCAGTGTTGTTGGTTACACCCAGTGTTGCTGGTTACAGCCAGTGTTGTTGGTTACACCCAGTGTTGCTGGTTACAGTCAGTGTTGCTGGTTACAGCCAGTGTTGTTGGTTACACCCAGTGTTGCTGGTTACATCCAGTGTTGCTGGTTACACCCAGTGTTGCTGGTTACACCCAGTGTTGCTGGTTACCAACAATACCAGCAGTCCGATAACATTCTTCTTTGCAAATATACAGGGTCTAAAGCCAGCAACAAACAACAAAATACCTTTCATCCGTGGACTGCTTGCAGAGGCAAAGGCAATGTTCGCGGCTTTCACTGAGACCCACATAAAGGATCACTTGGACAACGAAATATGGATCCCAGGTTACAACCTATACAGATGTGACAGAGTGAACAGGCAAAAAGGGGGGGTTGGCCTGTATATTGCAGAGTCACTTGTTTGCACAGAACTGCTTAACACCTCAAATGATGTAGTGGAAGTTTTAGCAGTAAAGGTCGAGAACCAAAACCTAGTCATTGTGGTAGTCTACAAGCCTCCGGATGCAACATCCCAGCAATTCCAGGAACAGCTGTTAAAAATTGACCACTGTCTGGAAAATCTTCCAGCTCCTGCACCCAACATCTTGCTCCTGGGGGATTTCAACTTAAGGCACCTAAAATGGAGGAATATAGCAAATAATATTGTTGCAGTAATAACACCAGGAGGCAGCTCTGATGAAAACTCACACTCACACGAGCTTTTAAATCTCTGCACAAAATTCAATTTAAACCAGCAAATAATAGAGCCTACTAGACTGGGGAATACACTAGACCTCATCTTCACTAACAATGATGATCTGATAAGAAATGTCACCATATCAAAAACAATATACTCAGATCACAACATAATTGAGGTTCAGACATGTATGCGTGGAGCCCCAGACCGACATAATGAGACTAGTCACGAGGGAGCATTCACCAAATTCAACTTCAATAACAAAAACATAAAGTGGGACCAAGTAAACCAAGTCCTAACCGATATAAGCTGGGAAGATATACTAAGCAACACAGATCCCAACTTATGCCTAGAACAGATTAACTCGGTGGCACTCGATGTATGCACAAGGCTTATTCCTCTAAGAAAAAGGAGGAGTAGATGTAAAATAGAAAGAGACAGGCGCTCCCTTTACAGGCGACGGAAAAGAATAACAGAGCGGCTAAAAGAGGTCAATATATCTGAAATGCGTAGGGAGACACTGGTCAGAGAAATAGCAAGCATCGAACTTAAGCTAAAAGAATCCTTTAGGAGTCAGGAATCGCGGGAAGAACTAAAAGCCATAAATGAAATCGAAAGAAACCCAAAGTATTTCTTCTCCTATGCCAAATCAAAATCGAGAACAACGTCCAGTATTGGACCCCTACTTAAACAAGATGGGTCCTACACAGATGACAGCAAGGAAATGAGTGAGCTACTCAAGTCCCAATATGACTCAGTTTTTAGCAAGCCGCTAACCAGACTGAGAGTCGAAGATCAAAATGAATTTTTTATGAGAGAGCCACAAAATTTGATTAACACAAGCCTATCCGATGTTATCCTGACGCCAAATGACTTCGAACAGGCGATAAATGACATGCCCATGCACTCTGCCCCAGGGCCAGACTCATGGAACTCTGTGTTCATCAAGAACTGCAAGAAGCCCCTATCACGAGCCTTTTCCATCCTATGGAGAGGGAGCATGGACACGGGGGTCGTCCCACATTTACTAAAAACAACAGACATAGCCCCACTCCACAAAGGGGGCAGTAAAGCAACAGCAAAGAACTACAGACCAATAGCACTAACATCCCATATCATAAAAATCTTTGAAAGGGTCCTAAGAAGCAAGATCACCACCCATCTAGAAACCCATCAGTTACACAACCCAGGGCAACATGGGTTTAGAACAGGTCGCTCCTGTCTGTCTCAACTATTGGATCACTACGACAAGGTCCTAAATGCACTAGAAGACAAAAAGAATGCAGATGTAATATATACAGACTTTGCGAAAGCCTTCGACAAGTGTGACCACGGCGTAATAGCGCACAAAATGCGTGCTAAAGGAATAACAGGAAAAGTCGGTCGATGGATCTATAATTTCCTCACTAACAGAACACAGAGAGTAGTCGTCAACAGAGTAAAGTCCGAGGCAGCTACGGTGAAAAGCTCTGTTTCACAAGGCACAGTACTCGCTCCCATCTTGTTCCTCATCCTCATATCCGACATAGACAAGGATGTCAGCCACAGCACCGTGTCTTCCTTTGCAGATGACACCCGAATCTGCATGACAGTGTCTTCCATTGCAGACACTGCAAGGCTCCAGGCGGACATCAACCAAATCTTTCAGTGGGCTGCAGAAAACAATATGAAGTTCAACGATGAGAAATTTCAGTTACTCAGATATGGTAAACATGAGGAAATTAAATCTTCATCAGAGTACAAAACAAATTCTGGCCACAAAATAGAGCGAAACACCAACGTCAAAGACCTGGGAGTGATCATGTCGGAGGATCTCACCTTCAAGGACCATAACATTGTATCAATCGCATCTGCTAGAAAAATGACAGGATGGATAATGAGAACCTTCAAAACTAGGGAGGCCAAGCCCATGATGACACTCTTCAGGTCACTTGTTCTACCTAGGCTGGAATATTGCTGCACACTAACAGCACCTTTCAAGGCAGGTGAAATTGCCGACCTAGAAAATGTACAGAGAACTTTCACGGCGCGCATAACGGAGATAAAACACCTCAATTACTGGGAGTGCTTGAGGTTCCTAAACCTGTATTCCCTGGAACGCAGGAGGGAGAGATACATGATTATATACACCTGGAAAATCCTAGAGGGACTAGTACCGAACTTGCACACGAAAATCACTCACTACGAAAGCAAAAGACTTGGCAGACGATGCACCATCCCCCCAATGAAAAGCAGGGATGTCACTAGCACGTTAAGAGACCATACAATAAGTGTCAGGGGCCCGAGACTGTTCAACTGCCTCCCAGCACACATAAGGGGGATTACCAACAGACCCCTGGCAGTCTTCAAGCTGGCACTGGACAAGCACCTAAAGTCAGTTCCTGATCAGCCGGGCTGTGGCTCGTACGTTGGTTTGCGTGCAGCCAGCAGCAACAGCCTGGTTGATCAGGCTCTGATCCACCAGGAGGCCTGGTCACAGACCGGGCCGCGGGGGCGTTGACCCCCGGAACTCTCTCCAGGTAAACTCCAGGTAAACATCCAGTGTTGCTGGTTACACCCAGTGTTGCTGGTTACATCCAGTGTTGCTGGTTACACCCAGTGTTGCTGGTTACACCCAGTGTTGCTGGTTACACCCAGTGTTGCTGGTTACAACCAGTGTTGCTGGTTACACCCAGTGTTGCTGGTTACACCCAGTGTTGCTGGTTACATCCAGTGTTGCTGGTTACACCCAGTGTTGCTGGTTACAACCAGTGTTGCTGGTTACAACCAGTGTTGTTGGTTACACCCAGTGTTGTTGGTTACACCCAGTGTTGTTGGTTGCACCCAGTGTTGTTGTTTACACCCAGTGTTGCTGGTTACACCCAGTGTTGCTGGTTACACCCAGTGTTGCTGGTTACACCCAGTGTTGTTGGTTATACCCAGTGTTGTTGGTTACGCCCAGTGTTGCTGGTTACACCCAGTGTTGCTGGTTACATCCAGTGTTGCTGGTTACACCCAGTGTTGCTGGTTACACCCAGTGTTGCTGGTTACATCCAGTGTTGCTGGTTACACCCAGTGTTGCTGGTTACATCCAGTGTTGCTGGTTACATCCAGTGTTGCTGGTTACACCCAGTGTTGCTGGTTACATCCAATGTTGCTGGTTACACCCAGTGTTGCTGGTTACACCCAGTGTTGCTGGTTATACCCAGTGTTGCTGGTTACATCCAGTGTTGCTGGTTACACCCAGTGTTGCTGGTTACACCCAGTGTTGCTGGTTACTCCCAGTCTTGCTGGTTACCTCCAATGTTGCTGGTTACACCCAGTGTTGCTGGTTACACCCAGTGTTGCTGGTTACATCCAGTGTTGCTGGTTACACCCAGTGTTGCTGGTTACACCAAGTGTTGCTGGTTACACCCAGAGTTGCTGGTTACACCCAGTGTTGCTGGTTACACCCAGTGTTGCTAGTTACACCCAGTGTTGGTCGTTACACGCCGTGTTGCTGGTTACACACAGTGTTGCTGGTTACATCCAGTGTTGCTGGTTACACCCAGTGTTGCTGGTTACACCAAGTGTTGCTGGTTACACCCAGTGTTGCTGGTTACACCCAGTGTTGCTGGTTACACCCAGTGTTGGTCGTTACACGCCGTGTTGCTGGTTACACCCAGTGTTGCTGGTTACATCCAGTGTTGCTGGTTACACCCAGTGTTGCTGGTTACACCAAGTGTTGCTGGTTACACCCAGTGTTGCTGGTTACACCCAGTGTTGCTGGTTACACCCAGTGTTGGTCGTTACACGCCGTGTTGCTGGTTACACACAGTGTTGCTGTTTACAGCCAGTGTTGGTCGTTACACGCCGTGTTGCTGGTTACACACAGTGTTGCTGGTTACATCCAGTGTTGCTGGTTACACCCAGTGTTGCTGGTTACACCAAGTGTTGCTGGTTACACCCAGTGTTGCTGGTTACACCCAGTGTTGCTGGTTACACCCAGTGTTGCTGGTTACACCCAGTGTTGCTGGTTACACCCAGTGTTGCTGGTTACACCCAGTGTTGGTCGTTACACGCCGTGTTGCTGGTTACACACAGTGTTGCTGGTTACACACAGTGTTGCTGGTTACACCCAGTGTTGCTGGTTACACACAGTGTTGCTGGTTACACCCAGTGTTGGTCGTTACACGCCGTGTTGCTGGTTACACACAGTGTTGCTGGTTACACACAGTGTTGCTGGTTACACACAGTGTTGCTGGTTACACAGTGTTGCTGGTTACACACAGTGTTGCTGGTTACACACAGTGTTGCTGGTTACACACAGTGTTGCTGGTTACACACAGTGTTGCTGGTTACACCCAGTGTTGCTGGTTACACACAGTGTTGCTGGTTACACCCAGTGTTGCTGGTTACACCCAGTGTTGCTGGTTACACACAGTGTTGCTGGTTACACACAGTGTTGCTGGTTACACCCAGTGTTGCTGGTTACACACAGTGTTGCTGGTTACACCCAGTGTTGGTCGTACACCCAGTGTTCCTGGTACACCCAGTGTTCCTGGTACACCCAGTGTTCCTGGTACACCCAGTGTTCCTGGTACACCCAGTGTTCCTGGTACACCCAGTGTTCCTGGTACACCCAGTGTTGGTCGTCACACGCCGTGTAGCTAGTTACACTGTCACAATAACAGTTACTCTCCACACAAGTACCATAACAACACCATAAGTCGTTTTATAACTGCTGTTACACCAAACACTTTCATGTACGTTCTTTTTCTTCTTAAGCTGTTTTTTTTTTATTCGTGTGCGTGAACATAGGAATACAAGAATGCAACAAGGCTGCTGTCTGACACAGCAGGCATCTTTCACAGTGTTTCTTCTGTAACAGCAACACTGCGGTGACTCAAGAAATCGTAATGACACGATTGCAATCGTGTCATTACGATTTCTTGAGTCATGTTGACGGCAGTGAAGGGACTTGAGCTAGAGTTCGTCACGGCCACGCTAGCTGGAGATTCGTCTGTAAAAACTTGCATTTGTGGTCACAGAGGTGCCTGTGCTAACTTTCCTATGGTGTAGAAATATACCTAGTTGGGTGAATCTTATTGTGGCTAGCTGGTCTAGTGGCTAACGCGACGGGCTGGAGTTTTGAGACTCTATGACCGCGGGTTCAATCCCGGCCGGAGGTATGGTTTTTTTACACTGCGGTGTCTTGACACATGACATCTTTCACAGACTCGCTATCGACACTTCTCTCACTGAAGTCATCCTGTGGATTTTTAATTTCCATTTTCCTTACAAAAACCCAACTGTGGTGCACCTCTGAACACTGATAATGCACAGTGATCTCTGCTGGCGATGGTACGAGTTGACAAACTCAGACTTCTGTAAAATGTTATCAGACGTAAGTTGATCGGTTTGTTTACAAGCCATCGGCTACTCAATGGTCTTTAAATATCCATACCAAATGTTAGCCAATATTTTTGTAGTAAATTAACCGAGTCATTTTTTTTGTAACCTCATTGGTCAGTTTAAAGGCAACTTAAACAGTTCTGGACTCACACAAACTTTTTAAATTGTTTGACAATCTTCTGGCTTCTAGCAACACTACTCCCCCTCGAAGGGGGTGTCTTGATGCTGGCAAGGGACTCTTGATCCATGGAACTAATTCATCATTGAATATCCATCAGATTCTGTATATATATATATATATATATATATATATATATATATATATATATATATATATATATATATATATATATATATATATATATATATATATATATATATATATGTATATACTACATATGTGTGTGTGTGTGTGTGTGTGATCCTCAATCTTCGTTTATGATTATCATTGTCTTATTTTACTCCCACAGAGCTTGGTTATGCCTTAAGTGCAGTTTTAATCTCTCTATTTACAAGGTGTTTATCTCTTAACAAATTAGTATTGAAAATAGTATTTAAGTGTCGTACTGTCTCATATATGAACGGTTCATTCAGCTCTGATCTCATGTTACGATTTTTTTGCAGTTGCTAGATACATTGGAATTCTCATGGGTTGATTCTGAATTTGCTCTAATATCTTTAATCATATTTGACCTAAAATAATCAGGAGGACAGTTGTAATATTGGTCAGGAGAGGAGAAACCAAACTCAGTGTATATACACTGAGAGATAGAGTCCTAGCAGCAACCTGATGGAAATGGACAGGAATGCTTTCATTTAAAAATACCATCGTGGAAGACTACTTCAAATAACATTTTTGAAGTGACATAGGACCAAGGATCGGAAGGTCTACAATGAAGGTTTCCTAAGCGAAAGCAGTCATGTCTATATCCTTTGTTAGCAGGTATTTGCTGTCTTACCTCAAGCAGTAACCTACAAGCTACATAGCCTGTCTCTCGTGGCCTGGGGAATAAACAAGTAGTTGAAGAGGTCTCCTGAGTAGCCCCAGCTCCTTAACCTCACAATAACAACACTGGAATATTGCCGACCAGATGGCTGTCTCGTCCTGATGACGCCTCGTCGGGGAAGAGCACAAACGGCTGGCATATATTCCATGTATGCCTCTCGGAGGGGCAGCTTCAAGTCCCCAGGAATAATTGAATAGTTTGGGTCTCATCGTTGGTATTGGTGCAAACGGACAGCTGGTACGGCTGTGAACGTGGAACGGCTGTGATGAGCGCACCAGTTGTTTATATTACGAACTTTATAGTGGAGGAAGAGCCATGATCCTGGCCTGCAGCAGAGGGGCCACACGCTACTGAGTACCCTTATGACTATACCCAAGAATTATGGGTTAATTCAATTAATTCTGGATATGAATACATGTATCCTTCACTTGTAATTACATTTTTAATTGTCCTGTACTGGGACTGATTAATTGGATCGGTTTGAGAGTCGCTGCTTGAACGTATTGCCTTCATATTACCCTGGGTACCATACGATCACTTCATACATGATGTGGCTGCTAGACAGCAGTCGAACCCAACCAAGCCAAGCCTGACTTAAATAACGTAAATCGAGAAATTTGATGATAAGTATAAATGAGAAATCCACGTAGAGTTCTCAATCTCGGGTAAGCTAATGTATTGCCGTGTCACCTTATTCTGACACGGCATTACATTAGCGTAACTTTTGGTCATAAGACGGGGCCTTCAGCTGGCTTACTGACCTACCCCTTAAATTTCATTTCCCTATATATATAGAAAAGATTTACCACGCCATATACTGCACAAAGTATTGTCTCTCATCAGTGACCGAGGTCATCACATGTGAAGAACATCGTTGGTTAAACAATAAGGAGGGAGTGAGGTGATGTTAGGTTGACTCACACTAAACAAACATCAACGTACCAGCTGCTCTCTTATTGGTTTACTGATGAGCAGTTTACAGGGATCCTTGTGTGCACTTGGTGATGAGATGGGGAGAGTGAGGGAGTGTAAGGGAGAATGATGGAGGCGAGTAACAGGGAAGAGAGTAGGGTGAGACAGGGAGAGGTAGAGAGAGGGGGAAGGGAAGGAGGGAGAGTGAGGTGAAGAAGAGTGAAGAAAAATAAATGTAAGAATATTTAACACAAGTTTCGCAAATTTATGTAAGTAATGGAAGCAGATGAGGAATATTGAGCCGAGGGGAGACATGAAGGTGGTGGGGAGGAAGGAAGGAAGGTTGGGGAGATGGAAAGACATGGATAAGGAAGACGTGTGAGACAGATAAAAAAAGGAATAATAGTGACAGCAACAACCAGGGTTGTGATGTGTATAGTGAGAACAATATAATAACCAGGGTTGTGATGTGTATAGTGAGAACAATGTAATAACCAGGGTTGTGATGTGTATAGTGAGAACAATATAATAACCAGAGTTGTGATGTGTATAGGGAGAACAATATAATAACCAGGGTTGTGATGTGTATAGTGAGACCAGGGTTGTGATGTGTATGTGAAAACAACCAGGTGTATAGTGAGGGTTGTGATGTGTATAGTGAGAACAATATAATAACCAGGGTTGTGATGTGTATAGTGAGAACAATATAATAACCAGGGTTGTGATGTGTATAGTGAGAACAATATAATAACCAGGGTTGTGATGTGTATAGTGAAAACAATATAATAACCAGGGTTGTGATGTGTATAGTGAGAACAATATAATAACCAGGGTTGTGAGGTGTATAGTGAGAACAATTTAACAACCAGGGTTGTGAGGTGTATAGTGAGAACAATGTAACAACCAGGGTTGTGAGGTGTATAGTGAGAATAATGTAACAACCAGGGTTGTGAGGTGTATAGTGAGAACAATGTAACAACCAGGGTTGTGAGGTGTATAGTGAGAACAATGTAACAACCAGGGTTGTGAGGTGTATAGTGAGAACAATGTAACAACCAGGGTTGTGAGGTGTATAGTGAGAATAATGTAACAACCAGGGTTGTGAGGTGTATAGTGAGAGCAATGTAACAACCAGGGTTGTGAGTCGTGCCAAAGATCATTATGGTAATAATTGTGTAAACCTCCCCGAGCACCACTAACCCACCTTCCCCCTCTAACATCCCTTCACCCATTCATCTTCATCCATGGCATTATTAATCATAGTCAAATGAATATTATACACATAATATGTGGAAATAGAGTTAAGTTATATACCTGATAAGGTGTTACAAGAGTAATTATCATTATTAATGTAGGCGGCAGTAGGCCTAAGGCCGGATCAATTTAAATAGCTGCAGATTTTCTCTTAGTCCCTCACAGCCCACCTCCCAGCCTCATAAACAACCAATAAAATGGCCTTGAATTTTTCTACCAAATTATAAATTAGAATTAGTAAAATCTGACTCTTTTTTTTGCAGCGTCTTACTGTTAAGTCAACAGTAAAGGGAACAAATTAGTGATTATTTTGTGAAAAATTTATTCTAAACGACATCGAGAATCCACACAGTAGCTATGATCGCCTCGCATCACAGTTGTTTTTGTTAAGGGTAAACTCCTCTATCATATAATCGGTTTAGTGTTATCATTCAGGTGTAGAAATTACGTCTTAGAAAAATAATGTATGGTTCTATGAGAGAATATACTGCAGAGGATTATTTGTACACCTCTGTCAGGTTTGCGGCTACACAGGTACACTCCAGTAGTCAAAATTATAATTAGTTAATCTAAGGTTATACACAGTGAAATGTATATCTCTCATATATATATATATATATATATATATATATATATATATATATATATATATATATATATATATATATATATATATATATATATATATATATATACAGGGAGGTACCACCTCTAGAACTGTCATAGGGACCCTCATCCTCAGAGAAAAGAATAAACTTGCTTCAGGGAAAACTCAAGGTTCTCCCTGAAGCTGTTTGAGAATTTTCTCCTACCACCCCCTATATTTAATTAATATATATTTTATTTAGAGACAAACTACATTGACAAAACATTCACAAAGATACAATATATTTAACAACACTGCGCTAGCCAAGGTTCTCGCTTACCATGAGGCAGGCTAGTACAACAACAACATGAGTTCGAATCCTTGGCTAGCGCAGTGTTGTTATTGATCAATACCACTCGTCCGTGGTTACAATAAATGGACATAGGTGCAAATAATGTGGCATTTTATTGTGGCAACGTTTCGCTCTCCAAGAGCTTTGTCAAGCCGTAATAAAATGTCACATTAATTGCACCTGTGTCCATTTATCTAACATTTTGTCTGTAATTCCGCCGTTATTACTAATTGATGAAACTGCCGAAAATTATCAGTAAACTTTCATATCTGTAGAAATATGACTGTTGTGAGACCGACTTGACTGAGAGACAGCAGGGAGACTGTCAGTCACACAGTAACAAAAACAGTCAGGTAGTTAATAGGGTTTAAACTCCTTTTAACAGTAAATAAGATAATTTGGAGTATATGAGGTACCGACTTTGATAAACCTATGTGAGACGCGTTCCAAACGGTAGTCGTTTGTTTACACATTTTAATGCCCGCCACCAGAAGTCGCATTACAGGTTACCTGAAAATCTGCGACAAGTTGTTATTGAAGAACTTAACAAGAAAACATTAGCTTTCATGTTAATTTTTCTCCCGTCGCTTGGTTATTGAGGAGGAAAACAAGTATTGAACATGCATTTGGAGGAAATGGTTTTGTAATATCAATAAAGACTGAGAAGATACATCTCTCCGGGAGGTTTATTAGGCCTGCCTACCCCCTGGAGCACTCACAGAGACTCAATTGAAGAACTTGTGTCGGAGTTTCTCATCTTGTCCGTAAAACTCTGTAACTCTGGTGGATGTCAGTTGACAAAGCCATCCAAGTCAGATGGGGAAAACCCGCTTTACTTTCGTTTAAAGTAGCAGTTTCGTGAGAACTGAGATCCTCGGAGGGAAGTGGCTGCTTTTTTTTTCACACAACTTGTGCTGTTCAAATATTCATTAGTGCTCCATAACGCATATTTATTGAGTTACTTTTACAGGCAAGTACGTATCTCTCATTTTTTCTTGTCTTATTTACGAGATACAGCCAAGTTGAGACGTTAATGTGACCACTAAGACTTGTCACTTCCAGAAAACCCTGGACCTGGAGAATTAAAAATATTGTTAGAAACCAGAGTATGAGTGGTTAGTAACACTGTTCATGTTATTGTTGAAATGTTTGTACTGTCGTGTGTACGTGCATAGAACAGTGAGATAGCTATGACAGTATTTAGAACTATCTTCCACTTGCACATCCGGGTCTTGGTGGTGGTATTTTGTTTGTCAGGAAACAGTGTCTCCTGACACAGGTCTTGAGGGGTTACACATCCGCTGGCCCGCCCCAGCTGGGGTTTACAGTAACAAAGAACCAGTAGAGAAGATTCCTAGGAAGGTCGCAGATACTGCACTGACACAGATGAAGAGAAAACAGCAGGTAACTCATCATTACATCAATGGTATACAATACTGACTAGTTGATGAATTAGATACACGTGCATCACTTGGGTATCTGTAGTTTGAAGACTTTTCACCAACCAGTGGCTTTTAATATCTGTACTGAATTCAAAGAACACTGGTTAGGCTAGAATAGGTAAGGTTTGTCAGGAAACAGGACAAGTGTCTCCTGACGCGGGTCTTAGATGGCGACCCGCCATTGGTTCTTTTCGTCATCTGACCGAGGCCTTCCGCTTGCTTACCGGTCCACCCCTTTAAAAATTATGATAAAAAAACACTGGTTGGCGAAACGTCTTCATAAAGATACTATGGTGTTAAACATGTATCTAATTCTTCAACTTCTCGTCTGTGAGATTTACTTAAGAGCTTTAGACCTTTACTTAAGGAAAAATGAGTTGGCTATCATGACATCTGAGTCAGTTGATAAACACGCACCTCTGTATACAGAGAAAATATATCTTACGGGAAGTACCAGCTTCTCTTCACAGCCAACCAGGAGAGACATTCCAAGATCTACTTTTTTCTCGTATTTTAAAAACACTGCTGACTTACCAGCGGCGATGATTCCATTACTGTTCATAATTCTGTGTTAGAGAGAGAAGAGAGGAGCGCCCCGCAGTACATGAGCTGTACCTTAAGTCAGGATGTTTTATACTGGAGCAGGAAGGAAGAAGGAAGAGAGAGAGGGGAGAGGAGGAATGGGTGTCGTTCAGTGGAAGGAGAGAGAGAGGCAGTGTTAGGTGTTTTAGAGTGGCGTAGAGTGGGAGGAGAGAGGAAGGAGTGGGTGCCAGAGAGCTTGGTGATAGGATGTCGCTTCTTCAGCAGTAAATTCCAGTTGTCCCGTTGTGGGCTACGGCGATGCCAGGGTGGTGGTAGACACCAGGGTGGTGGTAGATGCCAGGGTGGTGGTAGACACCAGGGTGGTGGTAGATGCCAGGGTGGCGGTAGACGCCATGGTGGTAGTAGACGCCAGGGTGGCTGTAGACGCTAAGGTGGCGGTAGACACCAGGGTGGTGGTAGATGCCAGGGTGGCGGTAGACGCTAAGGTGGTGGTAGACGCCAGGGTGGCGGTAGACGCCAGGGTGGCGGTAGACGCCAGGGTGGCGGTAGACGCCAGGGTGGCGGTAGACGCCAGGGTGGCGGTAGACGCCAGGGTGGTGGTAGACGCTAAGGTGGTGGTAGACGCCAGGGTGGCGGTAGACGCCAGGGTGGCGGTAGACGCTAAGGTGGTGGTAGACGCCAGGGTGGCGGTAGACGCCATGGTGGTAGTAGACGCCAGGGTGGCGGTAGACGCCAGGGTGGCGGTAGACGCTAAGGTGGTGGTAGACGCCAGGGTGGCGGTAGACGCTAAGGTGGTGGTAGACGCCAGGGTGGCGGTAGACGCTAAGGTGGTGGTAGACGCCAGGGTGGCGGTAGACGCCATGGTGGTAGTAGACGCCAGGGTGGCGGTAGACGCCAGGGTGGCGGTAGACGCTAAGGTGGTGGTAGACGCCAGGGTGGCGGTAGACGCCATGGTGGTAGTAGACGCCAGGGTGGCGGTAGACGCCAGGGTGGCGGTAGACGCTAAGGTGGTGGTAGACGCCAGGGTGGCGGTAGACGCCAGGTGGTAGACTTCACTGGAAATGTGAATGCTTCCAAAATGTAGCAGCGTAACTAAGACTGAACAGGATGCCTAAGTCAGAGTCAGGAAGAGACGAATAGATGCAGGAGAGGCTGAGGATTATGAAAAGGAAAAGAAAGACCTGATAAATTAAGGAGACTTGGCACAAAATGTGTCAGCAGTAATGATGTTCCTGGAGGTGAGAAACAGCAGAGTGCAGTGAGATGTCTTAACAGTGATATGTAGAGACCAATGCATAGTGAAAGGTTGTAGTGCAGTACAGTGAAGCAGTGTTATTTAAGTACATTATGAGCTGTGAGAACTACATTAGTGTGCTACTGGGCACAGTGAATCAAGTTCTTCAGTGTTGTGTCTCTTCAAATAGCAGGATGAGTGAAGAGATTTGATGGATTATAAAATGGACTTGTGAATGAGATTAAACTTGTGATTTAACTATCTTTAAGCGCTCTGATTCAGTCAATAAAATTGTAAATGGTTTCAGTAGTGTTTACTCAAGCCTTTTTTTCCTGTTCCAGACACATACACGTAACATATGTAACAATAAGAACACATTTATGGAACCTCTTAATTTAATGCTCACACATCTATAAACCTTTAATGTTTCATGGTTATTATAAACACATAAACCTCTTAATGTTTACCTGTTTCCAACAATACTGATTAAAAACAGTACATATTTTCTCAGAGAATGAATACTGTAGCGTTCCAACGTAAGAACAATGTATATTTAACAAAAGTGAGAGTACACAACCCCAGTTCCAAAATAGTGTGCATTGCAGCTGTAAAAAATAACATGCTAACTAGACACAAAATCTTGAAATTGTTTGTCATAGAAAACAAAGGAGAAGGGGAGGGTGTGTGTAAATAACATTTACGCTCATGAAAGAGTCATTCAACAGAGTTGACTCAGCCTCGATAGGAAACAGATTGAGTCCGTACGAAATGAAGAGTGTTAAGAGAGTTATTTATGCTCTCTGCACAGACAATGGCAGCAGCGGCACGCCATTCGAGTTTGCGTCCAACTTCTTTTAATTGTGTTTGGATTAAAAACCACGTTTACGTAAGTGAAAAAAACAGAGAATATTAAGTTTGTAGTTAACTAGAAGGACATGAATTCATTACCTGATGGGAAGGGACATCAGTGTTTTGATAAATGACGACGAGGGCTGCTAATACTTGTTAAACACAGCTCTGGTGCTGTTGAGGGGAGGCTCAGGCACAGGCTACGTAAACAAGGGTGACTGACTTTGGGAAAAAAAGTGCAGGAAGCGTCAGGGTGGAATGTAAGGGTACGCTCCAGTCACTGTTTCACAAATATTATGGGTAAGACAAAAATTGAACATTAAAATGGTATGAAATACCGACAGATTGTTAGGTAAGACACATATGCAACAGTTAGGTATCTTTATTTCGAAACGTTTCGCCTACACAGTAGGCTTCTTCAGTCGAGTACAGAAAGGTTGATAGAAGCAGAAGATACTTGAAGACGATGTAATCAGTCCATCACCCTTAAAGTTTTGAGGTGGTCAGTCCCTCAGTCTGGAGAAGAGCATTGTTCCGTTGTCTGAAACAATATGAAGTTGAAGTGACAGAATGGGGCCTTTATATAGTGCCAGGAGGTGAGACGTAGGTTGCTTTGGGAGGGCAGGTCCTTCTCAAACCCAGCCGTTCTCACTAGTAGAGGTTGTCGAAGTGGTCTGTACCAAGATACCCTTGTGTTGCAGTGTCTGACAGAATGAACATTAAAATGGTATGAAATACCGACAGATATCTGTCGGTATTTCATACCATTTTAATGTTCATTCTGTCACTTCAACTTCATATTGTTTCAGACAACGGAACAATGCTCTTCTCCAGACTGAGGGACTGACCACCTCAAAACTTTAAGGGTGATGGACTGATTACATCGTCTTCAAGTATCTTCTGCTTCTATCAACCTTTCTGTACTCGACTGAAGAAGCCTACTGTGTAGGCGAAACGTTTCGAAATAAAGATACCTAACTGTTGCATATGTGTCTTACCTAACAAGACAAAAATTATATATTATTATTATTTATATATAAATATAACGCGCTCGCACACACACACACACACACACACACACACACACACACACACACACACACACACACACACACACACACACACGCACACACACACACACATACATTAAGCCACCTACACTCTACCCACAACCACATGTAATTATAAAATGATAGATAAAGTCATCATTCCTTATAAAACTTCTCCACAATCAGATCACACGTATCAAAACAGATTTTCCACAGATGTTTTCTTGAAATTTTGCAGTGGTGGATCAGTGAGCCACTGGAAGGCTTCGGTCATATGACTAAAAGGTCCAATGGCGGGTCATTATATAACTAACAGAGTCGTCAGGAGGTATTTGTCCAGTTTCCTGAAGAATCGTATTTAAATTTACCTCTGATTTCACAGGTTGTCATTGTTGTCGTTGTTGGGGTTATTTAAGGCTACCACAGCTTGCGCCTCACGATTACCCAGATTCAGCCTCGCACCTCTCACAGTGTTGTGCAGTCATCTGTAATGTTTACCATGTCAACCATCTACCTGGGAACCTTGAAAGGACAAGAGTTAAAAAATAAAGATGAAAACTATTTCCTTCGAACCGGATTCGAACCAGTGACCTATGGATGTCTGTTCCATTGTACCAACTACAGTCCACCGCTCTACCAACTGAGCTATCGAAGGAACTGATGATGCCTGGCGCTATTTAATATAGAAGTGTTTCCCTGCTAAAAGTGTGAGCGTCACTGATCTTCCTAACAAGATGCACACAAGCGTGATGCAGCTAACACCACCACATCCAGTCCTCACACATCTTCCTGTAACACGATGTACATTATGAATTAGCATTCAACAAGCTTACCATTTACACGTTAATAACACTAATATTATTAGTAATACATAGAGTTGCCCTCCCCATCTTCTGCAGCATCACTTGCATGGTGCTCCCCCATCTTCTGCAGCATCACTTGTATGGTGCTCCACCATCTTCTGCAGCATCACTTGCATGGTGCTCCCCCATCTTCTGCAGCATCACTTGCATGGTGCTCCCCCATCTTCTGCAGCATCACTTGCATGGTGCTCCCCCATCTTCTGCAGCATCACTTGCATGGTGCTCCCCCATCTTCTGCAGCATCACTTGTATGGTGCTCCACCATCTTCTGCAGCATCACTTGTATGGTGCTCCACCATCTTCTGCAGCATCACTTGCATGGTGCTCCCCCATCTTCTGCAGCATCACTTGCATGGTGCTCCATCTTCTGCAGCATCACTTGTATGGTGCTCCACCATCTTCTGCAGCATCACTTGCATGGTGCTCCCCCATCTTCTGCAGCATCACTTGCATGGTGCTCCACCATCTTCTGCAGCATCACTTGCATGGTGCTCCCCCACCTTCTGCAGCATCACTTGCATAGTGCTCCACCATCTGCAGCATCAGTTGTATGGTGCTCCACCATCTTCTGCAGCATCACTTGCATGGTGCTCCCCCATCTTCTGCAGCATCACTTGCATGGTGCTCCCCATCTTCTGCAGCATCACTTGCATGGTGCTCCCCCATCTTCTGCAGCATCACTTGTATGGTGCTCCCCCATCTTCTGCAGCATCACTTGCATGGTGCTCCCCCATCTTCTGCAGCATCACTTGCATGGTGCTCCCCCATCTTCTGCAGCATCACTTGTATGGTGCTTCACCATCTTCTGCAGCATCACTTGCATGGTGCTCCCCCATCTTCTGCAGCATCACTTGCATAGTGCTTCACCATCTTCTGCAGCATCACTTGCATGGTGCTCCACCATTTTCTGCAGCATCACTTGCATGGTGCTCCACCATCTTCTGCAGCATCACTTGTATGGTGCTCCACCATCTTCTGCATCACTTGCATGGTGCTCCACCATCTTCTGCAGCATCACTTGCATGGTGCTCCCCCATCTTCTGCAGCATCACTTGCATGGTGCTCCCCCATCTTCTGCAGCATCACTTGTATGGTGCTCCCCCATCTTCTGCAGCATCACTTGCATGGTGCTCCCCCATCTTCTGCAGCATCACTTGCATGGTGCTCCACCATCTTCTGCAGCATCACTTGCATGGTGCTCCCCCATCTTCTGCAACATCACTTGCATGGTGCTCCCCCTTCTTCTGCAGCATCACTTGCATGGTGCTCCACCATCTTCTGCAGCATCACTTGCATGGTGCTCCCCCATCTTCTGCAGCATCACTTGCATAGCGCTCCCCACCTTCTGCAGCATCACTTGCATGGTGCTCCCCCATCTGCAGCATCACTTGCATGGTGCTCCCCCATCTTCTGCAGCATCACTTGCATTGTGCTCCCCCATCTTCTGCAGCATCACTTGTATGGTGCTACCCCATCTTCTGCAGCATCACTTGTATGGTGCTCCCCCATCTTCTGCAGCATCACTTGCATGGTGCTCCCCCATCTTCTGCAGCATCACTTGCATGGTGCTCTCCCATCTTCTGCAGCATCACTTGCATGGTGCTCCACCATCTTCTGCAGCATCACTTGCATGGTGCTCCCCCATCTTCTGCAGCATCACTTGTATGGTGCTCCCCCATCTTCTGCAGCATCACTTGCATGGTGCTCCACCATCTTCTGCAGCATCACTTGCATGGTGCTCCCCCATCTTCTGCAGCATCACTTGTATGGTGCTCCCCCATCTTCTGCAGCATCACTTGTATGGTGCTCCCCCATCTTCTGCAGCATCACTTGTATGGTGCTCCCACATCTGCAGCATCACTTGTATGGTGCTCCCCCATCTTCTGCAGCATCGCTTGCATGGTGCTCCCCCATCTTCTGCAGCATCACTTGCATGGTGCTCCCCCATCTTCTGCAGCATCACTTGTATGGTGCTCCACCATCTTCTGCAGCATCACTTGTATGGTGCTCCCCATCTTCTGCAGCATCACTTGCATGGTGCTCCACCATCTTCTGCAGCATCACTTGCATGGTGCTCCCCCATCTTCTGCAGCATCACTTGTATGGTGCTCCCCCATCTTCTGCAGCATCACTTGTATGGTGCTCCCCCATCTTCTGCAGCATCACTTGTATGGTGCTCCCACATCTGCAGCATCACTTGTATGGTGCTCCCCCATCTTCTGCAGCATCGCTTGCATGGTGCTCCCCCATCTTCTGCAGCATCACTTGCATGGTGCTCCCCCATCTTCTGCAGCATCACTTGTATGGTGCTCCACCATCTTCTGCAGCATCACTTGTATGGTGCTCCCCCATCTTCTGCAGCATCACTTGCATGGTGCTCCACCATCTTCTGCAGCATCACTTGTATGGTGCTCCACCATCTTCTGCAGCATCACTTGTATGGTGCTCCACCATCTTCTGCAGCATCACTTGTATGGTGCTCCACCATCTTCTGCAGCATCACTTGCATGGTGCTCCCCCATCTTCTGCAGCATCACTTGCATGGTGCTCCACCACCTTCTGCAGCATCACTTGCATGGTGCTCCCCCACCTTCTGCAGCATCACTTGTATGGTGCTCCACCATCTTCTGCAGCATCACTTGCATGGTGCTCCATCATCTGCAGCATCACTTGCATGGTGCTCAACCATCTTCTGCAGCATCACTTGCATGGTGCTCCACCATCTTCTGCAGCATCACTTGCATGGTGCTCCACCATCTTCTGCAGCATCACTTGCATGGTGCTCCCCCACCTTCTGCAGCATCACTTGCATGGTGCTCCACCATCTGCAGCATCACTTGCATGGTGCTCCACCATCTTCTGCAGCATCACTTGCATGGTGCTCCACCATCTTCTGCAGCATCACTTGCATGGTGCTCCCCCACCTTCTGCAGCATCACTTGCATGGTGCTCCACCATCTTCTGCAGCATCACTTGCATGGTGCTCCACCATCTTCTGCAGCATCACTTGCATGGTCCTCCCCCACCTTCTGCAGCATCATTTGCATGGTGCTCCCCTACCTTCTGCAGCATCACTTGCATGGTGCTCCACCATCTTCTGCAGCATCACTTGCATGGTGCTCCCTCACCTTCTGCAGCATCACTTGCATGGTGCTCCCCCATCTTCTGCAGCATCACTTGCATGGTGCTCCACCATCTTCTGCAGCATCACTTGCATGGTGCTCCACCATCTTCTGCAGCATCACTTGCATGGTGCTCCACCATCTTCTGCAGCATCACTTGCATGGTGCTCCACCATCTTCTGCAGCATCACTTGCATGGTGCTCCACCATCTTCTGCAGCATCACTTGCATGGTGTTCCACCATCTTCTGCAGCATCACTTGCATGGTGCTCCCCCATCTTCTGCAGCATCACTTGCATGGTGCTCCCCCATCTTCTGCAGCATCACTTGTATGGTGCTCCACCATCTTCTGCAGCATCACTTGCATGGTGCTCCATCTTCTGCAGCATCACTTGCATGGTGCTCCCCCATCTTCTGCAGCATCACTTGCATGGTGCTCCCAGATCTTCTGCAGCATCACTTGCATGGTGCTCCACCATCTTCTGCAGCATCACTTGCATGGTGCTCCACCATCTTCTGCAGCATCACTTGCATGGTGCTCCCCCATTTTCTGCAGCATCACTTGTATGGTGCTCCACCATCTTCTGCAGCATCACTTGCATGGTGCTCCACCATCTTCTGCAGCATCACTTGTATGGTGCTCCCCCATCTTCTGCAGCATCACTTGTATGGTGCTCCCCCATCTTCTGCAGCATCTTTTGTATGATGCTCCCCCATCTTCTGCAGCATCACTTGCATGGTGCTCCCCCATCTTCTGCAGCATCACTTGCATGGTGCTCCACCATCTTCTGCAGCATCACTTGCATGGTGCTCTGCAGCATCCTTGCATGGTGCTCCCCCATCTTCTGCAGCATCACTTGCATGGTGCTCCACCATCTTCTGCAGCATCACTTGTATGGTGATCCACCACCTTCTGCAGCATCACTTGCATGGTGCTCCCCCACCTTCTGCAGCATCACTTGCATGGTGCTGCACCATCTTCTGCAGCATCACTTGCATGGTGCTTCCCCATCTTCTGCAGCATCACTTGCATGGTGCTCCCCCATCTTCTGCAGCATCACTTGCATGGTGCTCCCCCATCTTCTGCAGCATCACTTGCATGGTGCTCCACCATCTTCTGCAGCATCACTTGCATGGTGCTCCCCCATCTTCTGCAGCATCACTTGCATGGTGCTCCCCCATCTTCTGCAGCATCACTTGCATGGTGCTCCCCCATCTTCTGCAGCATCACTTGCATGGTGCTCCACCATCTTCTGCAGCATCACTTGCATGGTGCTCCACCATCTTCTGCAGCATCACTTGCATGGTGCTCCCCCATGTTCTGCAGCATCACTTGCATGGTGCTCCACCATCTTCTGCAGCATCACTTGCATGGTGCTCCACCATCTTCTGCAGCATCACTTGTATGGTGCTCCCCCATCTTCTGCAGCATCACTTGTATGGTGCTCCCCCATCTTCTGCAGCATCTTTTGTATGATGCTGCCCCATCTTCTGCAGCATCACTTGCATGGTGCTCCCCCATCTTCTGCAGCATCACTTGCATGGTGCTCCCCCATCTTCTGCAGCATCACTTGCATGGTGCTCCCCCATCTTCTGCAGCATCACTTGCATGGTGCTCCCCCATCTTCTGCAGCATCACTTGTATGGTGCTCCCCCATCTTCTGCAGCATCACTTGTATGGTGCTCCCCCACCTTCTGCAGCATCACTTGCATGGTGCTCCCCCATCTTCTGCAGCATCACTTGCATGGTGCTGCACCATCTTCTGCAGCATCACTTGCATGGTGCTTCCCCATCTTCTGCAGCATCACTTGCATGGTGCTCCCCCATCTTCTGCAGCATCACTTGCATGGTGCTCCCCCATCTTCTGCAGCATCACTTGTATGGTGCTCTTCATACTCTTGTCTAATTAGGTCAAAGGTGTAATACCGGCGAGCTGATGAATAAGATGATGAATTGATGAATAAGATGAATGAATAAGATGAGTTGAATAAAATACCCAGGTATCGCACACATTTCTGACAGATGTCACCAAACAATCACTTCTCAAGGTTTGAGAATGCTCACCAACACTCTGCTCATCATGGTGACTAGACTCGTTATTCAAGAGTAAAGAGTTTTTCACAAAAAAATATTCCCGTACTTTATTATAGTAAACCACATTAAAATAGACTTACCAGAGGTGATTCCCGAGTCTCGGCAGTAGAGTTCTCTGTGTGTTGTGTGACTGTGGGAACTGGGCGCAGTGTAAGCCATCTCGTGAGAACGTAACTTGATTACATTACATTGTTTGGTCCACTCTTGTGCGTCATTCAGTGATGTACTTAAGATCTGGATTAAACTAAGCGGGACAAAACCACGTCCTTCGAATCGGTGACCTGTGGATATCTGCTAGATGTTCCCAACTACAGTCCACCGCTCTGCCAACTGAGCTATCGAAGGAAACACTCTCCGGTAAAGTTATATAATAAATAAGTTGCCATCATTAAAAGTGAAGTCTGATCTCCGCCTACCATTTTTTGGTCACAAGTGTAATGTTGAAATATCTATCACCTTCAAGGACGTTCATTCCTCTGATTCCGAGGTCTGTAACGAAGACAAGACATATCCGACCCCTTGAGAGAAGTGAACACTATTCTCTACACTAGCTCTCACCACCCCAGTAAGTTTATTTCGGTACAGTGACACGTAACTACATTTACACAAGTACCTAGTAATATATGTGCAAATCAACTAGGATAACCCCCCAAAAATGTCAGCCAAAATGACTTACATCCACTAGGGGCCTTGTAATATCTTATTATTAACACCCTTGCTATAAGATACAATACTTCCGTGTCGTGTCCCGTGTCGTGTCCTGTGTCGTGTCTCGTGTCGTGAGCCATGGCATAACAGCATCCCTGGTGGGGAATAAATAGAAAATCAGGCCCATGGCAAGGAAATTATCATCCGACAGGGAAGTATAAACAGAGGCTTCATCTTTCTGCAAGTCTGAATTGTCTCCCTGACTGGGAATACCAGGGAATACCAAGGAATATCAGGGAATATCACCAGGACAGAGGAGGAAAGCAGCAAGGATAATGTTGTTATGTAAGGTGGATGCCAGTGTACAGGGCGTGAGAAATTGCGAGGCAATCCAGTTTGACCCTAGACAGCGGAAGGTTGATCCAATTCCCTGGATGAAGAGCTCTTCAATGGCATCAAGGAACGCTCCCTTTCCCCCTTTCATGGGTTTATAAGAAGAACATTGCTATTTGAAAAGATCCCTAAAGGAAGAGTTACCTTACCTTACCTCTGTCTCCACACACACACGCTATTTATAGTGTGATGCGCCACTGAATACAAACTTGAAATTGGAACTAGACAATTTCCAGAACCATCATCACGCTGCGGGAAAAGTGCAGGAAGGACCGAAACGTCTTTTACATTCCTCAATGAATTTATAGGTTGTTCGTGAATTGTTCCAGCCACGGTATTGTGACTGATCCTTTACAAAGTGAATCTTACACATGTACTGGTTTGATTACAAACAAGGACAGTACGAAGGTAGCACAGAATTAAACCACACTAACAACACTTAGAACTCACGAAGAAGTCACACTAACCACGTTCAGGACACACTAGTGAACCAAACCAGCCTTCCTCAGACTAGAACCTCACCTCAGCAACAGAGATGAAAGTTTAAACACCTGCATAGTGGCCAAGATCTTTCATCAGTACCGAGACTCCCCTGACAAAGAAACGAATTACCTCAGCTCTCTCTCTCTCTCTCAGTCACGTTCCACTCAGTGACAACACCTGGATGACGAAGATTGCTGCCGATACGACAACTGGAAAAAGAACTGATTTCCCAGTAGAGGAGCACTCTCCACCACTGCGACTTGAACCAGTGTACACAGTCATGTTGTATACTGCAGTGAGTACCACTGCAACACAAACACAGTGTGTGTGTGTGAGGGACTGAACAAGTCTTATTAAGACTGAGGGACTGAACACCTCTTATGAAGGCTGAGGGACTGAGTATCTCTTATCAAGGCTGAGGGACTGAACACCTCTTATCAAGGTTGAGGGACTGAATATCTCTTATCAAGGCTGAGAGACTGAACACCTCTTATCAAGGCTGAGGGACTGAACACCTCTTACGAAGGCTGAGACTGCTTATGACTGGCGACTGAACACCTTTTATCAAGACTGAGGGACTGAACACTTATGAAGGCTGAGGGACTGAACTCCTCTTATCAAGACTGAGGGACTGTATCAAGACTGAGGGACTGACCTGTTATCAAGACTGAACACACTTCTTATCAAGAGTAAAGAACACCTCTTATTAAGACTGAGGGACTGAACACCTCTTATCAAGACTGAGGAACTGAGCACCTCTTATCTGAGCGACTGGACTGAGGGACTGAACACCTCTTATCAAGACTGAGCGACTGAACACCTTTTATCAAGACTGAGGGACTGAACACCTCTTATGAAGGCTGAGGGACTGAACACCTCTTATCAAGGCTGAGGGACTGAACACCTCTTATCAAGGCTGAGGGACTGAACACCTCTTATCAAGACTGAGGGACTGAACACCTCTTATCAAGACTGAGGGACTGAACACCTCTTATCAAGACTGAGGGACTGAACACCTCTTATTAAGACTGAGGGACTGAACACCTCTTATCAAGACTGAGGGACTGAACACCTCTTATCAAGACTGAGGGACTGAACACCTCTTATTAAGACTGAGGGACTGAACACCTCAAGTTTCGCCTTCACATCTACTATTTATTCTCCTTCATGGAGGAGTAAAACTACTGAGTAACATCTCCACAAAAGATACCCAAGTGTTGCACACTGTTCATCTGGTCATAGTGTGTGGTGGGATAACAGCAGGAAGAGTGCCAACACAGTGCCTTGCCTCAGGGAGGAATGGGAACCTGAAACGGGGAAGTGTTATGGAATCGAGAATCAGTACTCAGTGGCTCACTTCAGAACCTTTTACCCTTTTGAAAAGGACCGTCACCGAAAACAGAGTATTCGTAATAGTGTTCTGGGAATAGAATTGGAAGGAGGAGGGCGTGATGACAGGTTCAGAAGGGGAGGTGAAAAAATTGGATGAGAGACGGGAAGGTGTGTGGAAGAAGTGATATTACGCAGACCTGGGTGGATAACAAGCAGTGTACTCACCTAGTTTTACTCACCTTGTCCTTGCAGGGGTCGAGTCACAGCTCCTGACCCTGCCTCTTCACGGGCCGCTACTCGGTCCCTCTTTCTTCTCCATGGGCTTTATCATGCCTCTTCTTAAAGCTATGTATAGATCCTGCCTCCATTACATCACTACCCAGACTTCCACTTCCTGACAGCTCTGTGACTGAAGAAATACTTCCTAACAGCCCTGTGGTTCATCTGAGTGTGTGTGTGTGTGTGTGTGTGTGTGTGTGTGTGTGTGTGTGTGTGTGTGTGTGTGTGTACTCACCTAGTTGAGGTTGCAGGGGTCGAGTCCGAGTGTGTGTGTGTGTGTGTGTGTGTGTGTGTGTACTCACCTAGTTGTACTCACCTAGTTGAGGTTGCGGGGGTCGAGTCCGAGCTCCTGGCCCCGCCTCTTCACTGATCGCTACTAGGTCACTCTCCCTGAGCCGTGAGCTTTATCATACCTCTGCTTAAAGCTATGTATGGATCCTGCCTCCACTACATCACTTCCCAAACTATTCCACTTACTGACTACTCTGTGGCTGAGGAAATACTTCCTAACATCCCTGTGATTCATCTGTGTCTTCAGCTTCCAACTGTGTCCCCTTGTTACTGTGTCCAATCTCTGGAACATCCTGTCTTTGTCCACCTTGTCAATTCCTCTCAGTATTTTGTATGTCGTTATCATGTCCCCCCTATCTCTCCTGTCCTCCAGTGTCGTCAGGTTGATTTCCCTTAACCTCTGTGTGTGTGTGTGTGTGTGTGTGTGTGTGTGTGTGTGTGTGTGTGTGTGTGTGTGTGTGTGTGTGTGTGTGTGTGTGTGTGTGTGTGTGTTAGTTACCATTTTGTCCTAGGCACATGTCGGTTAGACACTAGGCCTGTTGTATTTGAGTGTACTCACCTATTTGTACTCACCTATTTGTGGTTGCAGGGGTCGAGTCCTAGCTCCTGGCCCCGCCTCTTCACCGGTTGCTACTAGGCCCTCTCTCTCCCCGCTCCATGAGCTTTATCAAACCTCGTCTTAAAACTGTGTATGGTTCCTGCCTCCACTACGTCATTTTCTAGGCTATTCCACTGCCTTACAACTCTATGACTGAAGAAATACTTCCTACTATCTCTCTGACTCATTTGTGTCTTCAACTTCCAATTGTGGCCTCTTGTTTCTGTGTCCCCTCCCTGGAACATCCTGTCCTTGTCCACCTTGTCTATTCCACGCAGTATTTTATATGTCGTTATCATGTCTCCCCTGACCCTCCTGTCCTCCAGTGTCGTCAGGCCGATTTCCCTTAATCTTTCTTCATAGGACATTCCCCTTAGCTCTGGAACTAACCTTGTTGCAAACCTTTGTACTTTCTCTAGTTTCTTGACGTGCTTTATCAAGTGCGGGTTCCAAACAGGTGCTGCATACTCCAGTATGGGCCTGACATACACGGTGTACAGTGTCTTGAATGATTCCTTACTAAGGTATCGGAATGCTGTTCTCAGGTTTGCCAGGCGCCCATATGCTGCAGCAGTTATCTGATTGATGTGTGCTTCCGGAGACATGCTCGGTGTTATACTCACCCCAAGATCTTTCTCCTTGAGTGAGGTTTGCAGTGTGTGTGTGTGTGAGTGTGTGTGTGTGTGTGTGTGTGTGTGTGTGTGTGTGTGTGTGTGTGTGTGTGTGTGTGTGTGTGTGTGTGTGTGTGTGTGTGTGTGTGCGTGTGTGTGTGTGTGTGTGTGTGTGTTTTGACTTCTTACTACATTCTCTCTCATTTCACTCAGATTCTTTGTCATGCTATCAGCGTAACCCTCTTCCCTTTCCCACACTTCTCTAAAAACTTTCCTTTCCACTAACCATCTCGCAGCGTTCCTTCTCTATCCCATATAGCTAAATCCCTCCATTACAATACATCCATCCCTTCCCATTTCTTCTCTCCATCAACTTCATCACATTCACCCCTCCCAGTCCTTCAATCCATCCACTCCATCACCTCCACCCCTCCCATCACTCTCTCCCTCCCAGCGACATTACAATGGCTGGGGAAGAGCAGTTGTTGACACACTTCTGCTCACTCTGCCAGCCTGTTCGAATTTTTCACAGCCTTCGAAACTATCGCTCGAAAAATGTCCGAGTGACAGTGTTTGCTTTCACCCTGATGGCTGACTCTCTACGACTCTCAGGGAGGCCGATATAACTTTTCCAAGTGAAAGGTATTTGTGTGTGTGTGAGTGTGTGTGTGTGTGTGTGTGTGTGTGTGTGTGTGTGTGTGTGTGTGTGTGTGTGTGTGTGTGTGTGTGTGTGTTCCATGCCTCCTCAACCACTCACAACACCTCTCCCCCTAAAATCCTCTCCCCACAGCAACGACTTTGAAAAGGTGCAAATATGAGATAGAAAGAGCATTAGAGGGAAAAGGGGAAGGGGAAAGAGACATCACCCACCTCCATCACCCACAACCCTCTACCCCAGCAACCCATTTCCTAAAGGACACCGACGAGGGGAAGAAATATAGATAGCATTCACCTTTGTCTGAGAAGCTGTGTTCAGCCTATAGACTACACGAGGGTCATCAAGGCTGCGTGTCACCTCTACATCTCCAGTCAAGATTAGTTTAATTCCTAAAACACGAACTAAACTAATCTACTGGTGCATGTGATCTAAAAGTTATATGTCTTTTTGTGTTATTCCCTTGATAGGGAAGGACGCCATCTCTCTCTGTATATAACTAAGACACATCTCTCGGAGTATTTACAATCAGATATATCTCTATAAGTATACACTGAGAGAGAATTCTTGATGTATGTGCATTGAGACAGACCTCTCAATGTTTAAACACTAACGCTAAATCTTCTGATACTTGACCAACAACACTACTGAGGAATCAAGAATTCACCAGTAAGCTTCCTGTGAAGTAAGCACCTTATTAATATTACACACACACAGCATGTAACTAAGTATTCATGTTATGACACAAATTAGAGGTGGCAAATTTATGTACAAGACGTGCAACCTAAAAATGGGATAATTAAAACCGGAAAACAATGTTGTCATAAAATCCACCTCAGGGAGGCGGATTTAATGACAACTTCGCCCCGCTGAGAGGAGAATAGCAACGTAATATCTGCCGTTTATGTAACAATTACAGGCAGCGACCACAGTTAGAGCGGAGGGAGGAGAAGAGTGGCATGCTAATGAGCCTCTTGGCCCTTATCGAAATGAGGACTGAAAAAACAACGACCAATTCTTTTTTTCTCCTTGGACTGCTTGTAGATACGGTACCGTCCTTAGACATTAGAGAGAAAGATATGGTAGCGTCTTCAGATATTTGAGTCCCGTCTCAGATTAATACAATATTTCACGACTGTGGCCTGGCCTACAGCACGTCAGTGTTGTATGATACATCCTGCCTGAGGCCTGGCCTACAGTTGTATTAATACAATTAAGTAAAAATTGAAATGTTCGCTGTAAACTTAATTGTCCAGAATAATTGAGTTGTCGAAACAATCCTGTGACTGTGACGTGATGTGTGTGTGTGTGTGTGTGTGTGTGTGTGTGTGTGTGTGTGTGTGTGTGTGTGTGTGTGTGTGTGTGTGTGTGTGTGTGTGTGTGTGTGTGTGTGTGTGTGTGTGTGTGTGTGTGTGTGTGTGTGTGTGTGTGATTTCCTCTCTCATTCTCTCACTGTACCTACCTCAGATCTCTCATTCTCTCATTGTTCCTACCTCAGATCTCTCATTCTCTCACTGTTCCTACCTCTGATCTCTCATTCTCTCACTGTTCCTAAATCTGATCTCTCATTCTCTCACTGTTTCTACCTCAGATCTCTCATTCTCTCACTGTTCCTACCTCGGATCTCTCATTCTCTCACTGTTCCTACCTCTGATCTCTCATTCCCTCACTGTTTATACCTCAGATCTCTCATTCTCTCACTGTTCCTACCTCAGATCTCTCATTCTCTCATTGTTCCTACCTCAGATCTCTCATTCTCTCACTGTTCATACCTCTGATCTCTCATTCTCTCACTGTTCCTACCTCTGATCTCTCATTCTCTCACTGTTTCTACCTCAGATCTCTCATTCTCTCACTGTTCCTACCTCGGATCTCTCATTCTCTCACTGTTCCTACCTCTGATCTCTCATTCCCTCACTGTTTATACCTCAGATCTCTCATTCTCTCACTGTTCCTACCTCAGATCTCTCATTCTCTCACTGTTCCTACCTCTGATCTCTCATACTCTTACTGTTCCTACCTCTAATCTCTCATTCTCTCACTGTTCCTACCTCAGATCTCTCATTCCCTCACTGTTCCTGCCTCTGATCTCTCATTCCCTCACTGTTCCAACTTCAGATCTCTCATTCTCTCACTTTTCCAACCTCAGATCTCTCATTCTCTCACTGTTCCAACTTCAGATCTCTCATTCACTGTTCCAACCTCAGATCTCTCATTCTCTCACTGTTCCTACCTCAGATATCTCATTCTCTCACTGTTCCAACCTCAGATCTCTCATTCTCTCACTGTTCTTACCTCAGATCTCTCATTCTCTCACTGTTCCAACTTCAGATCTCTCATTCACTGTTCCAACCTCAGATCTCTCATTCTCTCACTGTTCCTACCTCAGATATCTCATTCTCTCACTGTTCCAACCTCAGATTTCTCATTCTCTCACTGTTTCAACCTCAGATCTCTCATTCTCTCACTGTTCCAACCTCAGATCTCTCATTCTCTCACTGTTCCAACTTCAGATCTCTCATTCTCTCACTGTTCCAACCTCAGATCTCTCATTCTCTCACTGTTCCAACTTCAGATCTCTCATTCTCTCACTGTTCCAACCTCAGATCTCTCATTCTCTCACTGTTCCAACTTCAGATCTCTCATTCTCTCACTGTTCCAACTTCAAATCTCTCATTCTCTCACTGTTCCTGCCTCAGATCTCTCATTCTCTCACTGTTCCAACCTCAGATCTCTCATTCACTGTTCCAACTTCAAATCTCTCATTCTCTCACTGTTCCAACCTCAGATCTCTCATTCTCTCACTGTTCCAACTTCAGATATCTCATTCTCTCACTGTTCCAACTTCAAATCTCTCATTCTCTCACTGTTCCAACCTCAGATCTCTCATTCTCTCACTGTTCCAACTTCAAATCTCTCATTCTCTCACTGTTCCAACCTCAGATCTCTCATTCTCTCACTGTTCCAACTTCAGATCTCTCATTCTCTCACTGTTCCAACTTCAAATCTCTCATTCTCTCACTGTTCCTGCCTCAGATCTCTCATTCTCTCACTGTTCCAACCTCAGATCTCTCATTCACTGTTCCTGCCTCAGATCTCTCATTCTCTCACTGTTCCAACCTCAGATCTCTCATTCACTGTTCCAACCTCAGATCTCTCATTCTCTCACTGTTCCAACCTCAGATCTCTCATTCACTGTTCCAACCTCAGATCTCTCATTCTCTCACTGTTCCAACCTCAGATATCTCATTCACTGTTCCAACCTCAGATCTCTCATTCTCTCACTGTTCCAACCTCAGATCTCTCATTCTCTCACTGTTCCAACCTCAGATCTCTCATTCTCTCACTGTTCCAACCTCAGATCTCTCATTCTCTCACTGTTCCAACCTCAGATCTCTCATTCACTGTTCCAACCTCAGATCTCTCATTCTCTCACTGTTCCAACCTCAGATATCTCATTCACTGTTCCAACCTCAGATCTCTCATTCTCTCACTGTTCCAACCTCAGATCTCTCATTCTCTCACTGTTCCAACCTCAGATCTCTCATTCTCTCACTGTTCCAACCTCAGATCTCTCATTCTCTCACTGTTCCAACCTCAGATCTCTCATTCTCTCACTGTTCCAACCTCAGATCTCTCATTCTCTCACTGTTCCAACCTCAGATATCTCATTCACTGTTCCAACCTCAGATCTCTCATTCTCTCACTGTTCCAACCTCAAATCTCTCATTCTCTCACTGTTCCAACCTCAGATATCTCATTCACTGTTCCAACCTCAGATCTCTCATTCTCTCACTGTTCCAACCTCAGATATCTCATTCACTGTTCCTACCTCAGATCTCTCATTCTCTCACTGTTCCTACCTCAGATCTCTCATTCTCTCACTGTTCCTACCTCAGATCTCTCATTCTCTCACTGTTCCTACCTCAGATCTCTCATTCTCTCACTGTTCCAACCTCAGATCTCTCATTCTCTCACTGTTCCAACCTCAGATATCTCATTCACTGTTCCAACCTCAGATCTCTCATTCTCTCACTGTTCCAACCTCAGATATCTCATTCACTGTTCCAACCTCAGATCTCTCATTCTCTCACTGTTCCAACCTCAGATATCTCATTCACTGTTCCAACCTCAGATATCTCATTCACTGTTCCAACCTCAGATATCTCATTCACTGTTCCAACCTCAGATATCTCATTCACTGTTCCAACCTCAGATCTCTCATTCTCTCACTGTTCCTACCTCAGATCTCTCATTCTCTCACTGTTCCTACCTCAGATCTCTCATTCTCTCACTGTTCCAACCTCAGATCTCTCATTCTCTCACTGTTCCAACCTCAGATCTCTCATTCTCTCACTGTTCCAACCTCAGATCTCTCATTCTCTCACTGTTCCAACCTCAGATCTCTCATTCTCTCACTGTTCCAACCTCAGATCTCTCATTCTCTCACTGTTCCAACCTCAGATCTCTCATTCTCTCACTGTTCCAACCTCAGATCTCTCATTCTCTCACTGTTCCAACCTCAGATCTCTCATTCTCTCACTGTTCCAACCTCAGATCTCTCATTCTCTCACTGTTCCTACCTCAGATCTCTCATTCTCTCACTGTTCCAACCTCAGATCTCTCATTCTCTCACTGTTCCAACCTCAGATCTCTCATTCTCTCACTGTTCCAACCTCAGATCTCTCATTCTCTCACTGTTCCAACCTCAGATCTCTCATTCTCTCACTGTTCCAACCTCAGATCTCTCATTCTCTCACTGTTCCAACCTCAGATCTCTCATTCTCTCACTGTTCCAACCTCAGATCTCTCATTCTCTCACTGTTCCAACCTCAGATATCTCATTCACTGTTCCAACCTCAGATATCTCATTCACTGTTCCTACCTCAGATCTCTCATTCTCTCACTGTTCCAACCTCAGATCTCTCATTCTCTCACTGTTCCTACCTCAGATCTCTCATTCTCTCACTGTTCCAACCTCAGATCTCTCATTCTCTCACTGTTCCAACCTCAGATCTCTCATTCTCTCACTGTTCCAACCTCAGATCTCTCATTCTCTCACTGTTCCAACCTCAGATCTCTCATTCTCTCACTGTTCCAACCTCAGATCTCTCATTCTCTCACTGTTCCAACCTCAGATCTCTCATTCTCTCACTGTTCCAACCTCAGATATCTCATTCACTGTTCCAACCTCAGATATCTCATTCACTGTTCCAACCTCAGATCTCTCAATCACTCTTCCTACCTCAGATCTCTCATTCTCTCACTGTTCCTACCTCAGATCTCTCATTCTCTCACTTCTCTCTCCTCTTTGTTCTCTTTGCTTCCCTTTTCCTTTTTTTCCTCTGAGATTTTATTTTTCGTCTTTACTTTGTCGAGTTTAATTATTAAAATTTTAATCTCTTGTGTGTTTTTTTTTTTTACTGCAGCTTGATATATAATTTTTTCCCTCTCTTGTTTTCCTTTACTACACTATCCTCTTTACTCCTCCATTCTCTTTACTACTCTCTTCTTTTTACTTCTTTATCCCCATTATTACATTTTCCTCTTTGCTACGCTCATCATTGCTGTATTCTGGTCTTTACTAATCTGTTTCCCTTTACTACAATCCTCTTTATTTCACTCTGATCTTGACTGTTCCTAACACCTGCGTCTTCTACAGTATTAGACACAGGTGTTGACCTGTTCTATGTTGTTTTAAAAACATAAGAACATAAGAAAGAAGGAACACTGCAACAGGCCTACTGACCCATGCGGAGCAGGTCCATGTCCCCCCCTCGGATTAGCCCAATGACCCACCCAGTCTGGTCACCTCCACTCAAGGAAGGAGTACGGCACCAGACCCAGAAGCACCAGCTAGTCAGGTCCAACTCACACCCACCCACACCTACTCATGTATTTATCTAACCTATTTTTAAAACTACACAACGTTTTAGCCTCAATAACTGTACTCGGGAGTTTGTTCCACTCATCCACAACTCTATTACCAAACCAGTGCTTTCCTATATCCTTCCTGAATCTGAGTTTTTCCAACTTAAAACCATTGCTGCGAGTCCTGTCTTGGCTGGAAATTTTCAGCACGCTATTTACATCCCCTTTATTTATTCCTGTTTTCCATTTATACACCTTAATCATATCCCCCCTAATTCTACGCTCCAGCATACTCGTCTAACATACCCCTTTAACATACTCGTCCAACACACTCCTCCACCACACTCCAACACACTCCTCCACCACACTCCAACACACTCCTCCACCACCTCCAACACACTCCTCCACCACCTCCAACACACTCCTCCACCACCTCCAACACACTCCTCCACCACCTCCAACACACTCCTCCACCACCTCCAACACACTCCTCCACCACACTCCAACACACTCTTCCGCACTACATGCTGTAGTTCTATAAATTGAATCTTATATCCCCAGTCCAGCTCTATGTTCTGACTCAGGACTTCCCTCTCTCCTCTCCCACTCTTCTTTCCCCTCTCTTCTTCTACTGTTTCCCCTCTACTCTCTTGTTTCCTCTCCCCTCTCCTACTGTTTCCCCACAACTTCATACATATATATATATATATATATATATATATATATATATATATATATATATATATATATATATATATGTCGTGCCGAATATGTAAAACTGGTCAATTAGCAAGAACTCATTTAAAATTAAGTCCGTTCTGAAATTTTCTCTTCTACGTTTAAAGATATATTTTTTTCATTAATGTTAATGTAAATTTTTTTTGATTTTGCACCAAAAGAATCTTAGAAAACTTACCTAACCTTATTATAACAAGAGTAATTTATTTTAGCCTAACCCAACTAAATATATTTTAAATACGTTTACAATAATTAAGCACTAAGCAAACACATCAAATATATTTTTTTCGTTAGGTTCAGAATGATTTTGACGAAATTATTGCCTTCAAGAGAGAGCTGGACAGATACCTAAAGTCGGTGCCGGATAAGCCGGGCTGTGGCTCGTACGTTGGACTGCGTGCGGCCAGCAGTAACAGCCTAGTTGATCAGGCCCTGATCCATCTGGAGGCCTGGTCATGGACCGGGCCGCGGGGGCGTTGATCCCCGGAATAACCTCCAGGTAACCTCCAGGTACACAAATTTTCACTTGTCCTATATGGCAAGTTGAGCGTTGCTATTTAAGCCAAGATCGCAAGTTCTGCCTATTCGGCACGACATTATATATATATATATATATATATATATATATATATATATATATATATATATATATATATATATATATATATATGCAATAAGATAATAGTAAACGGGTGATTTCAGAATATGCAAAACAACCACTGTGAAAGAATAGAGAAGTTCCAAGCACTTTCGTGACTACTCACATTATCAAGGAACAATGAAAGTAAAGAATCAAAGGAAGGTATATAAAGGGGTAGCCCACACTTCACTATCAGATCCCACAACAACGAAACACCTGACGCGAGACAGCAGGTCCGCCGGCCGAACTAGACAGGTCCTTCACACAACCCACCAACAAACTATTCTACTCAAGAAATAAGAAATTTAAAAAAATATTATTTGTCCAATGTATTATTAAATTCTTCCCAAATTCTATTAATTATAAATGGATCTAATTTATATAAACCAAAGGAAATATTCATATTATTGTCAAAACTGCTTTTTATGAAACAAGATTCAATTATATTCCTGTCGACCATGGACTTGCTTGATACTACTTTCTCAACTTTTTGAAAATCAATTGGATGGTTAAAATCTCTTACATGAATAAATAGAGCATTGGAATCTTGTCCAGTTCTAATGCTATATTTATGCTTATACATTAAAAAAAAAAAAAAAAAAAAAAAAAACTTTTGATAAAGAATTTCCCCCAAATTGCTGACGGATGTGTCTATAAGATTCTTTGTAAAATTTGCGATAAAGTTTATTACGGTCAAACTGGTAAAAATCTCTAAGATTAAAACAACATAAATATAGCATTAGAACTGGACAAGATTCCAATGCTCTATTTATTCATGTAAGAGATTTTAACCATCCAATTGATTTTCAAAAAGCTGAGAAAGTAGTATCAATCAAGTCCATGGTCGACAGGAATATAATTGAATCTTGTTTCATAAAAAGCAGTTTTGACAATATGAATATTTCCTTTGGTTTATATAAATTAGATCCATTTATAATTAATAGAATTTGGAAAGAATTTAATAATACATTGGACAAATAATAATTCTTTAAATTTCTTATTTCTTGAGTAGAATAGTTTGTAATAAAGTTGGTAGAATTACCGACAATATGTAAAGTAAAAGAACACAAGTGCAACTAATGTGACATTTTATTGTGGCAACATTTCGCTCTCCAGGAGCTTTATCAAGCCATTACAGTGTAATGGCTCGATAAAGCTCCTGGAGAGCGAAACATTGCCACAATAAAATGTCACATTAGTTGCACTTGTGTCCTTTTACTTTACAGTAGAATAGTTTGTTGGTGGGTTGTATGAAGGACCTGTCTAGTTGGGCCGGCGGGCCTGCTGTCTCGCGTCAGGTGTTTCGTTGTTGTGGGATCTGATAGTGAGGTGTGGGCTACCCTTTTATATACCTTCCTTTGATGTTTTACTTTCATTGTTCCTTGATAATGTGAGTAGTCACGAAAGCGCCTGGAACTTCTCTATTCTTTCACAGTGGTTGTTTTGCATATATATATATATATATATATATATATATATATATATATATATATATATATATATATATATATATATATATATATATATATATATATATATATATATATATATATATATATATATATATATATATATATAATATTAATTATAATTTGCCATATACATAACTATTCATATGTATATATAAATTTCAGTGGCTAACTGAGCATTGTACCCTATCATATACATTATTTTTTTATGACATTTATAATTCAGAGTGCACATCAGAACACCGCGAGTGCACCGTTACGGTGCACCTCATAAAACCGCTCCCGTTATTGAGCATTTAATATAGAAACTGCTGGGTTATAACTATCTGGCCGTTATAGAGCCATCGTTGATCGCGAGTGCGGTTTATGGTGCTCGTTATTCATTATTCATTATTATTTTACTCTCGTTCACTTATACAGAGATGTTATTGCAGTTTGTGATATGTTTGGTTTAATAGGTAAGGATTGTATCATCTGTGTTTTCTAACTAGAAGTCAAGAACAGCAAATTATTTTTTTAGGGTGCTCGAGTGGTCACTGAAATGAAGAATTTCGGGTTCTCATGAACGTACGCATTTTAGCTAGTGTAGCCTAGGATCTCAGATTATGAAAATAAATGGTATAAAATACCGACACAATGGAAACATAAACACATATGCAGTTTAATGTGATCCTTTATTGACAACGTTTCGCCCACACAATGGGCTTTTTCAAGTCACACACAGATCTACCTGGGGTGGAAGGTACGGGAGAAATTTTTAGTCAGGTTCAGAATGTTGAGGTCAGGTGGAGAATGCTGCATCTGATGATCTACCGGGCGGGGTTATAGAGTCTTGGGTAGCTTGGCAGGGGTATTGGACAAGTTGTGAGTAGACCTTCTGTAGTGTTCTATGTTCTTTGTGGGATAGCGATGAAGAAGTTTCTTGGCGAGTGGTTCAGCTATGTTGTAGAAGCCGTTGTTCTGGTTGAAATTGTTGGTTACAGAGATAAGCGATGATTCCAGGATTCTTCGGTATTGAGTGTTGTCTTCTGTGGCGATAAGTCTTGAGTTTCTGTAGTTAATTAAATTGTTGTGTGAATTGCGATGTTGTACACAGGCATTCCTTGTATCGTCAGTCCTGCTTGCGTATTGGTGTTCTGAAATACGTGTTTGGAGGTCTCTTGATGTTCCGCCCACGTATAATTTGTTGCAGTCATTGCAAGGGATTATTTATACCCCTGCAGAAGATATAAGCTTGTCCTGTCTACTACTGGTGATGTCCTTGATGGTCGTAGTTGTGGAGGTAGATACTTGGAATGATGTATTGGAAAAGATGTTGGAAACAAGTTTGGCAATGGAGTTGGTGGGGAGGACTATGTATCTCTTCTCAGCAGTGTCTTCCCTGGGTGTGTTGAAGATGTTTAATGCCCGTCGTCTGCAGTCTCTGATGAAGTGACGAGGATAGTGGAGTTTTGAAAATACTTGTTCAATTATAGTGCATTCTTCCTCAAGGAACTCATTGCTGCAGATTCTGAGTGCGCGCAGGAAGAAGCCTATAATTACACCACGTTTAGTTTTGGTGTCGTGGTGAGAGTAGAAGTGGAGAAGATCGTTTTGGTTGGTTGGTTTTCGATAGACTTTAAAACGAAGTTCATGGTCAGTTTTAGAGAAGAACATCAAGGAAAGGAAGTGTTGTCGACTTCTTCAAGTGTGAACTGGATTGAGAGCTCGACCTGGTTGAGCTTGTCTTGGAGAGCTTGAACGTTGAAGCGCCTGGGAGTTATGAGGAGAATGTCGTCAACATAACTGAGCCCGGTGACAGTCGAAGGAATAATGGTGGAGAAACGCTCGGCTTCCAGATGTTCCATGTATAAGTTCGCCAGGACGGCACTGAGTGGCGAGCCCATGGGTAGACCAAAAGTCTGTTAAAAGAGGTGATTTTCGAAAGAGAAACACGTAAAGCCGACACATAGTTCAACGAGGTCGATGAAATCGCTGGCTGGAATAGGAAGATCAAGTGAATCGTCAATTTTTCTGCGCAGGAGATCGATGGCTTGTGTAGTAGGTACTTTGGTGAATAGGGAAGTTACGTCAAGGCTGGAAAGTTTCTTGTTCCTGATGTTGATGTTGCGAATGCGATTGAGAAGATCACCCGAGTGTTTGAGATGTGCTGGACTGATAGTGCCCAAGAGTTTGGAGAGGTGTTTTGCGAGAATTCCTGAGAGTTGGTGGGGAGCACTGCCTATTCCCGAAGATATGGGCCTCAATGGGATACCAGGCTTGTGAGTTTTTGGTAGGCCGTACATTCTGGCAGGTCTGGGGTTGCTGGGTATGGTGTGCAGAAGTTTCTTCCCTTGTTCTGAGTTCCTCAGAATGCGGGGAGTCCTTTGAAGAAAAGTTTTAGTAAGGTTGTCCACTTGGTTAGCTGTGAGAGGTTTGTAGGTATCTGGGTCATTAAGTAGATTGAGCATTTTGTTCCTGTAGTCGTCATTGTTCATGATAACAACACCACCTCCTTTATCAGCGGTGGTGACCCTGATGGTCGTGTCTTCTGCTAAACCTTTAAGTGCAATGATGTAACGTCGAGGTATGACTGGTAAGCTGCATGTAGAGATGGCTGCTGAGATGATGCCTTGAAGAAAACCTTTTTGGAAGTCGGAGTCATTGTGTCTGTAGTTTTTGGCGATGTAATTGAGGTCTTGTTTTGGTTTCGTAATTCCTGTTGCGAATTTGAGGCCTAGGCTGAGGGCATCGGTTTCTGTGGTTGATAGTGGACGAGATGAAAGATTTTGAATAATGTCAGGTCTTCCTAAACTTTTCCATTGACTATTATCGCAGAGAGTTTGTAGTTTTCTAGCAAGTCTGATCTTCTGTTGAACATTCGCTGTGGTAACTCTGCTGTGGATGATTTCGGCGGTGCGTCTGTTCATGTTGCCCCGAAGTGCTGTGCCTAGTGTTCTGGCTTGGAGAAAAGCTTCCTGTGTGGGCGAAACGTTGTCAATAAAGGATCACATTAAACTGCATATGTGTTTATGTTTCCATCTCAGATTATCATTAATGTTAGGAAAGTGATGAGGTTAGAGATACTTCCAGGTGTGGGAATGTTACGTGGTTATTTTACATCAGCTTTGAACCCACTTAAAGTTGATTTTTTTATGTATTAAGTTGGTCTTCAATTCAGATCACTTGATTTTTTTTTTTGGCCAGTCAGTTGTTGTTTTTTCTAAGTCTGTTTGAACGCGTAAAGACGTAGTGATGGTGACAGGAACGATAGTATTTTGTGATGGTGTAGGAACGACAGTATGTTGTGATGGTGGTAGGAACGAGAGTATGTCGTGATGGTGACAGGAACGACAGTATGTTGTGGTGGTGGTAGGAACGAGAGTATGTTGTGATGGTGACAGGAACGACAGTATGTTGTGGTGGTGGTAGGAACGACAGTATGTTGTGATGGTGGTAGGAACGAGAGTATGTCGTGATGGTGACAGGAACGACAGTATGTTGTGGTGGTGGTAGGAACGAGAGTATGTTGTGATGGTGACAGGAACAACAGTATGTTGTGGTAGTGGTAGGAACGACAGTATGTTGTGATGGTGGTAGGAACGAGAGTATGTCGTGATGGTGACAGGAACGACAGTATGTTGTGGTGGTGGTAGGAACGAGAGTATGTTGTGATGGTGACAGGAACAACAGTATGTTGTGGTTGTGGTAGGAACGACAGTATGTTGTGATGGTGGTAGGAACGAGAGTATGTCGTGATGGTGACAGGAACGACAGTATGTTGTGGTGGTGGTAGGAACGAGAGTATGTTGTGATGGTGACAGGAACAACAGTATGTTGTGGTGGTGGTAGGAACGACAGTATGTTGTGATGGTGGTAGGAACGAGAGTATGTCGTGATGGTGACAGGAACGACAGTATGTCGTGATTGTGGTAGGAACGACAGTATGTTGTGATGGTGGTAGTAAGGAAAGTTGCTGTAATGGTGGTATAAGGGGATCGCAGAAATAAGTTGGACCATCACAGGCAGGGAGAACCATCCTGGCAGGGAGAGCCACTCTGGCAGGGAGAACCACCCTGGCAGGGTGAATCACCCATGCCAAGTCATTATACCAGCAACCATTTCCTGGGTGAGTCGCTAATCGCTGCCCACATCAACCCAGGCGACACCAAAACATCCGTAATTATGTAACTTTTAGTAGCATTCCCCTTATTAGCCTCTGTGTAGGATGGCGATACACAACTCCGGTCGGAGAAACATACACATCGTTGTATAACATACACAATACCAAGAGGATAATGAATTAGACACATGTGCTGACAACCCCCACCCGGGCCGCCAAAGTCGGGTCACCATCTGGAGAAGACCTGGGCCGCGACAACGCCGGTCAACCTACCACTACTACTACTAGGCACATGTACAACATCTGGTATCTTCTACTGGTCTTAATTTTACAAGTGACTGACAGAAGGGACACTGGTATGTAATTGAAGAATGAGACATTTTGTGGGAATCTGTATTGAGGAAACGTTTCGCCAGTCAGCTGCTTCTTCAGTCTCTTCTTATATCCTCTGTGTATTGAATGAAACTAGTCACTGGTTAGTGAAACGTCGTCAGCTGAAGAGACTCGGGTGTTGTAATAATGTTGGTAGAATTACCCACAATGTGTCAAGTAAAAGGACACAAGCGCAACTAATGTGACAATTTATTGTGGCAACGTTTCGCTCTTCAGGAGCTTTGTTAAGCGAAACGTTGCCACAATAAAATGTCACACTTGTTGCATTTGTGTCCTTTTACTTAACATACCCAGGTGTTGTACATGTGCCCAGTACCTCTCATAGACAGGTGTAAGTCTATCAGCTACACGAGGGTCATTAAGGCTGTACATCACTTATACACCACAAGAATACTTTCTCCGTTAAAATGGGGACTACAATAAACTCTCAGTGTATACGCTGAGAAATATTCACCTCTTTCACTCATATATGATTGGTTGGTCAATGGAGTCTCAAGCCTTTCACCACCAATCAAGAATACTTTAATCCCTAAAATAAGGAAGAAAGTCAGCTTACAGCATACATACGCTGAGAGCAATACTCCTAGTGTATATACGTTGCATCACGCCAGCTGCTGTGGTGGCTACACCAACAACGACAGTAATGAGGCGAGAGTCTAACAACAGTATTGAGTTATGCGAAGCCTAGACACTCTCCCATTATGGCTGTCACCCTTTTATGACGTTTTTATATATATTTTACGTTCAGTTTAGTGGTAGTGAAGGGAGAGAGGAACGTGTGGGTAGCACACGTTCCTCACGCAGCCTGGTGGTACCTCATGGCCACAGTAGTCCAATAATGGGTAATGGAATGGATAATTTACATTAAAATTTTAGCACACATAATATACACCGAGAAGGTGTGTTAAATTCTTATTTTAGGTATTAAAGTATTCTTAACTGGTGGTGGACATGTGAAATGCAGCCTCATATATATATATATATATATATATATATATATATATATATATATATATATATATATATATATATATATATATTATATATATATATATGTATTATATATATATATATATTATATGTATTATATATATATATATATTATATATATATTATATATGTATTATATATATATATATTATATATGTATTATATATATATTATATATATATATTATATATATATTATATATGTATTATATATATATATTATATATATATATATGTATTATATATATATATATATTATATGTATTATATATATATATATATATATATATATATATATATATATATATATATATATATATATATATATATATATATATATATATATATATATGTTAGTTACCATTTGGTCCTAGGCACATGTCGGGTGAAGTAGAGTGTCTTGTCCAATATATTTTTGAGAGAACATAACCTTCTTGTACCCCCCTTCCATCTTTCTTCCCTCTCTCTCTCTTTCTCTCCTGTTCTAGGCTCCATCTCCTTCCACCAGAGCATAAGTAAGCCTTCAAAGGTAGGCCTCCCTTCCTTATCTCATCTTATCAACTCTATACTCTTCTCCATTCCTCTCTCTCCCCTCACCTGCTCTATCTCCCCTCTCCCATATCAGTTTTCCCTCCTACTCTTGGCGTTTCTCTATCTCTCCCTCTTCGCCTACTTTTAATTCTCTCCTTTCTCTCAGGCTCCTTTACTAAGCAACTGTTATATATTTTAATTCTTCCATCTATTCTTATCTCATCTCCCCCCCCGTCTCTCTCTCTCTCTCTCTCTCTCTCTCTCTCTCTCTCTCTCTCTCTCTCTCTCCTACCTATATATAGCTCCCGATATACTCCGGACCGCGGGGGCGCTGACCCCCGAAAATATTCATGTATCCTTCAGGGTCTTTAAGAAGAAGAGAACACCCCAACCATCACCACTACCACATTCCCCACCCCCCAGGGGCCCTTAACCCCCGGGGCTCTCATCCAGCAGCCCCAGGGGTCCCCCAAGTCAAATACGGGTCGGGCCTTGATTAAATCTGCATGCATTTGGGGACTGTTAGAGCAGTGAGTGAAGGAGGATAGAAATAACGGGATGAAACATTATGTGCTGAGATATGGGGAATGGGTGAAAGGGAAGAGGAGGAGGAGGAGGAGGAGGAGAGAAAGGGGAAGAGAGAAAGAGAGAGAAAATCAGAGGGGGAGTGAGAGATTTTTATTTGCATTTTCGACGTTTGTGTCTGTGTAAAGTGAGTAGAGATTCTTTCCTGATAAGGGTCACAACAATACTGTTTGGAGTACATTGTCGAAGACCGTTGAGGTAAAGTCTTCTCCAGGCTGAGGGACTGATCACCTCAGTACTACCACTTCAGGGCCGAGGGACTGATCACCTCAGTACTACCACTTCAGGGCCGAGGGACTGACATCAGTTTTTCCTCACGTTTCATAGTTCTTGGATTCTAAGTTATTACTGCGTATTTAATTGTTATGTAATGTATGATAGGTAAGTCATCCTGTTTGTCTGTATGCCTGCCTACCAGCCTGCCTGTCAGCCTACCTGCCTACCAGCCTGCCTGTCAGCCTACCTGCCTACCAGCCTGCCTGTCAGCCTACCTGCCTACCAGCCTGCCTGTTAGCCTACATGCCTACCAGCCTGCCTGTTAGCCTACCTGCCTACCAGCCTGCCTGTCAGCCTACCTGCCTACCAGCCTGCCTGTCAGCCTACCTGCCTACCAGCCTGCCTGTCAGCCTACCTGCCTACCAGCCTGCCTGTTAGCCTACATGCCTACCAGTCTGCCTGTCAGCCTACCTGCCTACCAGCCTGCCTGTCAGCCTACCTGCCTACCAGCCTGCCTGTCAGCCTACCTGCCCACCAGCCTGCCTGTTAGCCTACATGCCTACCAGCCTGCCTGTTAGCCTACATGCCTACCAGCCTGCCTGTCAGCCTACCTGCCTACCAGCCTGCCTGTCAGCCTACCTGCCTACCAGCCTGCCTGTCAGCCTACCTGCCTACCAGCCTGCCTGTCAGCCTACCTGCCTACCAGCCTGCCTGTCAGCCTACCTGCCTACCAGCCTGCCTGTCAGCCTACCTGCCTACCAGCCTTCCTATTAGCCTACCTGCCTACCAGCCTGCCTGCCAGCCTACCTGCCTACCAGCCTGCCTGCCAGCCTACCTGCCTACCAGCCTGCCTGTCAGCCTACCTGCCTACCAGCCTGCCTGTCAGCCTACCTGCCTACCAGCCTGCCTGTTAGCCTACCTGCCTACCAGCCTGCCTGTCAGCCTACCTGCCTACCAGCCTGCCTGTTAGCCTACCTGCCTACCAGCCTGCCTGCCAGCCTACCAGCCTGCCTGTTAGCCTACCTGCCTACCAGCCTGCCTGCCAGCCTACCTGATTGTCTCACTCATCAATCTGATTTTAATATTTATATTTTTCAGACTTCCTCTCGTCTGCAACTTTGAAAATTCCGTAATGAAAGTCATCAAGAAAAACGTACAATTCAGTGAAAATCAGAAAATCTTAAAAGTCTATAATTCTGGGGTTGTAATTAAGAGGTGATTATTTGAGACCTCTTCTTAATTGCTGATTTAATTATAGGGATTCTGCATGAGGGATATTATGATCACTTTAAGAGTATTATATATTATGATGAACGAGGGGTATCTCTTTTTCCCCTCTCTCTCTCTCAGCTACCCCCTCAGTATTCCCACTCTGAGCTCCTCTCTCTCTCTCTCTCTCTCTCTCAGGTACCTTCAGTCTCCCCTCTCTCAGCCTCCCTACCTATTCTTTCCTAAGCCTCTTTCTCTTCCCTCTCTCCAGTTCTTCATAGCACCCCTATTCCACTGCCAATCCATCTCTCTCAATCGTGTCTAGGCTTACTGTCTCTCTGTGGCTTAATCAGTCCAATATAAAGAAGAATAGTGAAGATCAGAATGAGTTTGAGGTAATCAGTCCCTCAGCCTAGAGCCGATGTAATCAGTCAATCATTCTCAATAAGAATACATCATATATGGGAAGAATGGGCTTATATGAAGCAGTAGTAGGCGGTGTCACCTTTGAATAAATCACATTCAAGAAATATTGCTTGAACTAAGGGAGAGAATCAGATTTGTTCCTGGAGGACGTGGCTGATCACCCAGGCTGTGACCGTAATATGTTCATTCTTTATGCAGGCAACATAAAACAACAGCCTGGTTGATCAGGGGATCACCAGGCTTGCTGAGCGAGGAGAAAAACTATTGAGAGCCTTCTCAAATATGTTGCTAACCTGCAACATACCCGAGACAGACAGAGACAGAGAGAAAAGAAGGCTGAAATGTCTTTAGCAGTGTATAGTTTCAGTCGCGTCTGTCTACGTCGTTATCTCTGTTTTGGACCCACTTACCCTTTCTCCCTCCCTCCCTCCCTCCCTCCCTCCCTCTCTCTCTCTCTCTCTCTCTCTCTCTCTCTCTCTCTCTCTCTCTCTCTCTCTCTCTCTCTCTCTCTCTCTCTCTTTCTCTTTCTCTTTCTCTTTCTCTTTGAAGAAGTCAGTAGCGTCACCACGAGGGAAGAACCAGCGTCACCACGAGGGAAGAACCAGCGTCACCACGAGGGAAGAACCAGCGTCACCACGAGGGAAGAACCAGCGTCACCACGAGGGAATAACCAGCGTCACCACAAGGTAAGAACCAGCGTCACCACGATGGAAGAACCAGCGTCACCACGAGGGAAGAACCAGCGTCACCACGAGGGAAGAACCAGCGTCACCACGAGGGAATAACCAGCGTCACCACAAGGTAAGAACCAGAGTCACCACTAGGGAAGAACCAGCGTCACCACGAGGTAAGAACCAGCGTCACCACAAGGGAAGAACCAGCGTCACCACGAGGGAAGAACCAGCGTCGCCACGAGGGACGAACCAGCGTCACCACGAGGGACGAACCAGCGTCACCACGAGGGAAGAACCAGCGTCACCACGAGGGACGAACCAGCGTCACAACGAGGGACGAACCAGCGTCACCACGAGAGACAAACCAGCGTCACCACAAGGGGATAACCAGCGTCACCACGAGGGACGAACCAGCGTCACCACGAGGGAAGAACCAGCGTCACCACTAGGGAAGAACCAGCGTCACCACGAGGGACGAACCAGCGTCACAACGAGGGACGAACCAGCGTCACCACGAGGGGATAACCAGCGTCACCACGAGGGACGAACCAGCGTCACCACGAGGGAAGAACCAGCGTCACCACTAGGGAAGAACCAGCGTCACCACGAGGGACGAACCAGCGTCACAACGAGGGACGAACCAGCGTCACCACGAGGGGATAACCAGCGTCACCACGAGGGACGAACCAGCGTCACCACGAGGGAAGAACCAGCGTCACCACGAGGGACGAACCAGCGTCACAACGAGGGACGAACCAGCGTCACCACGAGGGGATAACCAGCGTCACCACGAGGGACGAACCAGCGTCACCACTAGGGAAGAACCAGCGTCACCACGAGGGACGAACCAGCGTCACAACGAGGGACGAACCAGCGTCACCACGAGGGGATAACCAGCGTCACCACGAGGGACGAACCAGCGTCACCACGAGGGAAGAACCAGCGTCACCACGAGGGACGAACCAGCGTCACAACGAGGGACGAACCAGCGTCACCACGAGGGGATAACCAGCGTCACCACGAGGGACGAACCAGCGTCACCACGAGGGAAGAACCAGCGTCACCACTAGGGAAGAACCAGCGTCACCACGAGGGACGAACCAGCGTCACAACGAGGGACGAACCAGCGTCACCACGAGGGGATAACCAGCGTCACCACGAGGGACGAACCAGCGTCACCACGAGGGAAGAACCAGCGTCACCACTAGGGAAGAACCAGCGTCACCACGAGGGACGAACCAGCGTCACAACGAGGGACGAACCAGCGTCACCACGAGGGGATAACCAGCGTCACCACGAGGGACGACCCAGCGTCACCACGAGGGAAGAACCAGCGTCACCACGAGGGACGAACCAGCGTCACGAGGGACGAACCAGCGTCACCACGAGGGGATAACCAGCGTCACCACGAGGGACGAACCAGCGTCACCACGAGGGAAGAACCAGCGTCACCACGAGGGACGAACCAGCGTCACCACTAGGGAAGAACCAGCGTCACCACGAGGGACGAACCAGCGTCACAACGAGGGACGAACCAGCGTCACCACGAGGGACGAACCAGAGTCACCACGAGGGAAGAACCAGCGTCACCACGAGGGAAGAACCAGCGTCACCACGAGGGAAGAACCAGCGTCACCACTAGGGAAGAACCAGCGTCACCACGAGGGAAGAACCAGCGTCACCACGAGGGAAGAACCAGCGTCACCACGAGGGAAGAACCAGCGTCACCACGAGGGAAGAACCAGCGTCACCACGAGGGAAGAACCAGCGAGACACAGACCAACCACACATCATCTGGATAATTCTAAATAGTAACATTACTAATAGCTGTAGTAACTACTGCTCTCTCTCGTCCTCGCCAGGCTTTTTCTATCCTCCCCACCGTCCCGCCGTCCTGATGTCTCCTCCCCATCTTGCTCTCTCCTTCCCACTTCCTCCTCGCCCTGCTCTCGCCTCCCCACCTTCTCCCCACCAGCTGGAGTTTCCCACACTCACCGGTATTATTGTTTTCGCTCGACTCCCTTCATAAATGGGGTCGGCGTCAGCGTGTGCCGGGGAGAGAGAGAGAGAGATACTACTCGGAAAGAGAGAGCAAGAGAGAGAGGGTGAGGAAGGAGAAAAAAAAAGAGTAGGTTGGTAGACAGCAACCATCCAGGGAGGTGCTATCGTACCGTCAGTAGGTTGGTAGACAGTGACCATCCAGGGAGGTGCTATCGTACCGTCAGTAGGATGGTAGACAACAACCATCCATGGAGATGCTATCGTACCGTCAGTAGGATGGTAGACAGCAACCATCCAGGGAGGTGCTATCGTACCGTCAGTAGGTTGGTAGACAGTGACCATCCAGGGAGGTGCTATCGTACCGTCAGTAGGATGGTAGACAACAACCATCCATGGAGATGCTATCGTACCGTCAGTAGGATGGTAGACAGCAACCATCCAGGGAGGTGCTATCGTACCGTCAGTAGGTTGGTAGACAGTGACCATCCAGGGAGGTGCTATCGTACCGTCAGTAGGTTAGTAGACAGCAACCATCCAGGGAGGTGCTATCGCACCGTCAGTAGGTTGCTAGACAGCAACCATCCAGGGAGGTGCTATCGTACCGTCAGTAGGTTGGTAAGCAGCAACCATCGAGGGAGGTGCTATCGCACCGTCAGTAGGTTGGTAGGCAACAACCATCCAGGGAGGTACTATCGTACCGCCAGTAGGTTAGTAGACAGCAACCATCCAGGGAGGTACTATCGTACCGTCAGTAGGTTGGTAGACAGCAACCATCCAGGGAGGTGCTATCGTACCGTCAGTAGGTTGGTAAACAGCAACCATCGAGGGAGGTGCTATCGTACCGTCAGTAGGTTGGTAGACAGCAACCATCCAGGGAGGTGCTATCGTACCGTCAGTAGGTTGGTAGACAGCAACCGTCCAGGGAGGCGCTATCGTACCGCCAGTAGGTTGGTAGACAGTGACCATCCAGGGAGGTGCTATCGTACCGTCAGTAGGTTGGTAGACAGCAACCATCGAGGGAGGTGCTATCGTACCGTCAGTAGGTTGGTAGACAGCAACCATCGAGGGAGGTGCTATCGTACCGCCAGTAGGTTGGTAGACAGTGACCATCCAGGGAGGTGCTATCGTACCGTCAGTAGGTTGGTAGACAGCAACCGTCCAGGTTGCTGTCTACCAACCGTCCAGGGACGTGTTGCAGGCTTGATCCTCCGTCTGCTCACCGCGAGGGAGACTCGCTTCCTATTTGTACTCAACCAAACGTTCTTGTTACAAATGCGACGACAATGATAGTGTGGATAACTAGAACTTACTAAACAAAAGATGAAAAGCCAGCGATCTCTCTCTAGGCTGGAGTACTGCTGGGTACTAACTGCCCTCTGAATTTATAAGAACCGTGAAGGTTCTCTGTACATTCTCCAGTCATGCACTTTCGTTTGCCTTGAAGGGGATTTAAATTTTTCCACCGAAGTGGCTAGTTTATTGTGCGTCCCATATCCATCCCGCGGAGGGTAGCGCAAGAGCATATGGATACACAGGACTATGAACTAGGCCCAAAAGTGTTAACAGGAGAACATCTGGATTTATGTATTCCCGTTAACCCTTTTGGGGCCTAGTTTCTAGTCCTGTGTATCCATATGCTCTCGCGCTACCCTCCACAAGATGGATATGGGAGGCACAATAAACTAGCCACTTCGGTGGCAAAATCTAAATCCCTTTCATGGCGAGACTGATAATGTACAGAGAATTTTCACAGCTCGTATATATTCAGTAAATCTTTCCAATTATTTCTTCCTCTCCAATCTACATTCATAATGATGAGTTTCCCTGGTTCATTCCTCTCGCTACCAGGAATGGACTCCATCCCTGAGTACTTCCAGTGAGTCATTAATTGTTTACAACTTTGAAAACAACTTCCCATGCCGGGAATCGAACCCGGGCCTCCTGGGTGAAAGCCAGGTATCCTAGCCACTAGACCACATGGGACTTACTTACCTCTCATGTTCCCTTGAAGTTATTAAAATAATAATTCAAATATAAACAAATAATAATAATAGTAATAATAATAATAATAATAATAATAATAATAATAATAATAATAATAATAATAATAATTTTAATCGCAAATTTACAAAGTTAAAAGAACAATTGGCGACCTATTTCCCCCACACCTTCCTCCATCCTCCATCTTCCCTCCTTCATCCTCCATCTTCCCTCCTCCATCCTCCATCTTCCCCCCTCCATCCTCCATCCCCCGACTCCCTAAATCCCTTCCCTCCTCCCTTAATTAAACACCAATAATCATTTGTACATTTTATTTGTATTTAGTGTATATAGAAGGGGGGGGGGTTCTTTCAATAAATAAAAAATATATATTATTAATATAAGCATGGATGAGCGCTAATTAAAGTTGTATAATAAAAATTGCCTGGAAGGCAACGCTCACATTTCACACACAGATTGCCGTGGTTCGATCCCTGGCACGGGTGGAAACAGTGGGAGTGTTTTCTTAAACCTGTTGTCTCTGCTCACCCAACAAGCAAGTAGGTTCTTGGGTGTTAGTCTACTGGCGTGGGTGGCATCCTGGGGGACAAGATTGAAGGACCCCAGTGGAAATAAGTTAGACAGTCCTCGATGACGCACTGACTTTCTTGGGTTACTCTGGGTGATTAACCCTCCGGGGTTAAAAATCCGAACAAAATCTTATCTACGGCGAGGCCTGGTCATGGACCGGGCCGTGGGGGCGTTGACCCCAGAATACCCTCCAGGTATACTCCAGGTAAACACTTGCTAACAGTGTCATTGTTATTCTTGGCTCTGATTCACTGCAGAAATACATCTGATACATCTCATACACAAGGTGAGTAACACACCGTGCAACACTTGGGTATCTCTATTGCTCGCAACGTTTCGCCTGCACAGCAGGCTTCTTCAGTTGAACAGAGAGGTGATTAACATACTGGAGAATTTGAGGTGTTCAGTCTTTTAGACTTGATGGAAGTGGAGATGTAATTTTGAAGTGGTGAGTCCCTCAGCCTTGACAGAAGTTATCCAGCTCCATAGTGTTGCTACTAACAAAAACCTTAATCTTTAAAGTGAACGAGTAAGCCAGCGGAAGGCTTCGGTCTAATGACCAAAAGCTACAGTCGTGGATCATCATATAACTAAGACTTGCGTTAGAAAACAATTGCCTTGTTTCTTAAGATTTAAGATAAGATTTCGTTCGGATTTTTAACCCCGGAGGGTTAGCCACCCAGGATAACCCAAGAAAGTCAGTGCGTCATCGAGGACTGTCTAACTTATTTCCATTGGGGTCCTTAATCTTGTCCCCCAGGATGCGACCCACACCAGTCGACTAACACCCAGGTACCTATTTGCTGCTAGGTGAACAGGACAACAGGTGTAAGGAAACGTGTCGAAATGTTTCCACCGGCCGGGAATCGAACCCGGGCCCTCCGTGTGTGAAGCGGGAGCTTTAGCCACCAGGCCACCGGCCTACCGCATTCCACTGAGTTATCAACTCAATAAAGATATCCAAATGCTTATTTCCTGTTCGTCATATTGTCGGTATTATTTGACATATTTATGATATCGTTACTGCAGCTCACCCCTACATCAATTACTTCCTCTCTCAGTCATTTAGAACTACACAACGATTACTAACAGCATGGCTGATCAGAGAAAGATTATTCAACCCTCCTTCATCATCGACAATATTTCAAGAATAAACTCCCCTTTATATACAAGACTCGATTTGCGAAATTTGGAGGCTGCGTATATGTGACTCTTAAAGTTAGGTTATGCTCGGTCCCTCAGAGCAGTGGGAGGTCGGTCAAAGGGGTTAATTTACGGGTGGAGAGAGTGCTTGGTGGATCATCTGTGTCCTTTCCAAGTTATGGATCCAATTTAGAGATGTCATATTTCGTTGGGGTGGCAGTGGCTTGGGCAGGAGAGAGGGTGTTCACTGGGCTTGACGGGTTACTGGTTACTCGATGATTACGAACATCTTAATAGTTACAAGAGTAGAACCATTAATAGGTGTATCTGACCTCTTTCCTGGAATGCGACGTACAGCAGTCGACTAACTCCCGAGTACTGATTTACTGCTAGATGAGCATGGAAAGCAAGCAAGAGGAGACTATCACCCAGCTGCCTATTTCTCTCATAGTCACGATCGTCAGTTCGTGGCTATGAGAACTAGTTAGTGGATTATATTCTGGCTGGTGTACTCTACCAACGTTTTTCCTTCATCGCTAAAATTTGCAGTCATCTTCCTCTTGTTCGTCTTAATTGATCTCTAATCTGTCGTAGGTTAGCGAGGCAGTATGCGTCAGTCCTAAATTCATAATCATTTGCACTAATGAAGTTCTTTTTCTTCAGTTGCTCCCCTGGCCTCTTCCTAATTAATTTTAAACAATGTGGACAGTGTCCTCCTTTAGTTGTTGGTGTGGGGACCCATAGCCATGGAGAAGTAAATTAAAAGGCTTCCAGGAAAGATATCGAAATTTCTCCTTGAGGCTGTTTTAATATTCCATTTCTGCCAACCATGAGAGTGTCAGGAATAACAGTAGAATTACCGACAAAATGCTAGGTAAGTGGACACAGATGTCCTTTCAGAAGCTTCAATACTTTCTTCTCTACCTTGTGGTTTCTATCTCGTTTCATTCTATCTTATACTCTTGTGGAGCATTGCCAACTCCGTTTTAGCTGTCACAGCTGTGGAAAATTCAAACATTAGCTTTGTTTCTCTTCTCAGCCTTGTTGCGTAGGGACCTTGTTGTGACCCTTATCAGGAAAGAATCTCTACTCACTTTACACAGACACAAACGTCGAAAATGCAAATAAAAATCTCTCACTCCCCCAGTGATTTTCTCTCTCTTTCTCTCTTCCCCTTTCTCTCCTCCTCCTCCTCCTCTTCCCTTTCACCCATTCCCCATATCTCAGCACATAATGTTTCATCCCGTTATTTCTATCCTCCTTCACTCACTGCTCTAACAGTCCCCAAATGCATGCAAATTTAATCAAGGCCCGACCCGTATTTGACTTGGGGGACCCCTGGGGCTGCTGGATGAGAGCCCCGGGGGTTAAGGGCCCCTGGGGGGGGGGGAATGTGGTAGTGGTGATGGTTGGGGTGTTCTCTTCTTCTTAAAGACCCTGAAGGATACATGAATATTTTCGGGGGTCAGCGCCCCCGCGGCCCGGAGTATATCGGGAGCTATACGACATATTGATATGTAGGAGAGAGAGAGAGAGAGAGAGAGACGGGGGGGGGGAGATGAGATAAGAATAGATGGAAGAATTAAAATATATAACAGTTGCTTAGTAAAGGAGCCTGAGAGAAAGGAAAGAATTAAAAGTAGGCGAAGAGGGAGAGATAGAGAAACGCCAAGAGTAGGAGGAAAAACTGATATGGGAGAGGGGAGATAGAGCAGGTGAGGGGAGAGAGAGGAATGGAGAAGAGTATAGAGTTGATAAGATGAGATAAGGAAGGGAGGCCTACCTTTGAAGGCTTACTTATGCTCTGGAGGAAGGAGATGGAGCCTAGAACAGGAGAGAAAGAGAGAGAGAGGGAAGAAAGATGGAAGGGGGGTACAAGAAGGTTATGTTCTCTCAAAAATATATTGGACAAGACACTCTACTTCACCCGACATGTGCCTAGGACCAAATGGTAACAAACATATATATATATATATATATATATATATATATATATATATATATATATATATATATATATATATATATATATATATATATATATATATATATATATAAATATATATATATATATATATAATATATATATAATATACACTATTGTCTTACCCTGGAACCCGATGAGGTGTCTGGACTCACACACACGACCCTCTAGGTTGCCTCCTCCAACAACCACTGTAATCTGGACTCACAGACACGACCCTCTAGGTTGCCTCCTCCAACAGCCACTGTAATCTGGACTCACAGACACGACCCTTTAAGTTGCCTCCTCCAACAACCACTGTGATCTGGACTCACATACACGACCCTTTAAGTTGCCTCCTCCAACAACCACTGTAATCTGGACTCACAGACACGACCCTTTAAGTTGCCTCCTCCAACAACCACTGTAATCTGGACTCACAGACACGACCCTTTAAGTTGTCTCCTCCAACAACCACTGTGATCTGGACTCACAGACACGACCTTTAAGTTGCCTCCTCCAACAACCACTGTGATCTGGACTCACAGACACGACCCTCTAAGTTGCCTCCTCCATCAACCACTGTGATCTGGACTCAGACACGACCCTTTAAGTTGCCTCCTCCAACAACCACTGTGATCTGGCCTCACAGACACGACCCTTTAAGTTGCCTCCTACAACAACCACTGTGATCTGGACTCACAGACACGACCTTCAAGTTGCCTCCTCCAACAACCACTGTGATCTGGACTCACAGACACGACCTTTAAGTTGCCTCCTCCAACAACCACTGTGATCTGGACTCACAGACACGACCTTTAAGTTGCCTCCTCCAACAACCACTGTGATCTGGACTCACAGACACGACCTTTAAGTTGCCTCCTCCAACAACCACTGTGATCTGGACTCACAGACACGACCTTCAAGTTGCCTCCTCCAACAACCACTGTGATCTGGACTCACAGACACGACCTTTAAGTTGTCTCCTCCAACAACCACTGTGATCTGGACTCACAGACACGACCTTCAAGTTGCCTCCTCCAACAACCACTGTGATCTGGACTCACAGACACGACCTTTAAGTTGCCTCCTCCAACAACCACTGTGATCTGGACTCACAGACACGACCTTTAAGTTGCCTCCTCCAACAACCACTGTGATCTGGACTCACAGACACGACCTTTAAGTTGTCTCCTCCAACAACCACTGTGATCTGGACTCACAGACACGACCTTTAAGTTGCCTCCTCCAACAACAACTGTGATCTGGACTCACAGACACGACCTTTAAGTTGCCTCCTCCAACAACCACTGTGATCTGGACTCACAGACACGACCTTTAAGTTGCCTCCTCCAACAACCACTGTGATCTGGACTCACAGACACGACCTTTAAGTTGCCTCCTCCAACAACCACTGTGATCTGGACTCACAGACACGACCTTTAAGTTGCCTCCTCCAACAACCACTGTGATCTGGACTCACAGACGCGACCTTTAAGTTGCCTCCTCCAACAACCACTGTGATCTGGACTCACATACACGACCTTTAAGTTGCCTCCTCCAACAACCACTGTGATCTGGACTCACAGACACGACCTTTAAGTTGCCTCCTCCAACAACCACTGTGATCTGGACTCACAGACACGACCTTTAAGTTGCCTCCTCCAACAACCACTGTGATCTGGACTCACAGACACGACCTTTAAGTTGCCTCCTCCAACAACCACTGTGATCTGGACTCACAGACACGACCTTTAAGTTGCCTCCTCCAACAACCACTGTGATCTGGACTCACAGACGCGACCTTTAAGTTGCCTCCTCCAACAACCACTGTGATCTGGACTCACAGACACGACCTTTAAGTTGCCTCCTCCAACAACCACTGTGATCTGGACTCACAGACACGACCTTTAAGTTGCCTCCTCCAACAACCACTGTGATCTGGACTCACAGACACGACCTTTAAGTTGCCTCCTCCAACAACCACTGTGATCTGGACTCACAGACACGACCTTTAAGTTGCCTCCTCCAACAACCACTGTGATCTGGACTCACAGACACGACCTTTAAGTTGCCTCCTCCAACAACCACTGTGATCTGGACTCACAGACACGACCTTTAAGTTGCCTCCTCCAACAACCACTGTGATCTGGACTCACAGACACGACCTTTAAGTTGCCTCCTCCAACAACCACTGTGATCTGGACTCACAGACACGACCCTTTAAGTTGCCTCCTCCAACAACCACTGTGATCTGGACTCACAGACACGACCTTTAAGTTGCCTCCTCCAACAACCACTGTGATCTGGACTCACAGACACGACCTTTAAGTTGCCTCCTCCAACAACCACTGTGATCTGGACTCACAGACACGACCTTTAAGTTGCCTCCTCCAACAACCACTGTGATCTGGACTCACAGACACGACCTTTAAGTTGCCTCCTCCAACAACCACTGTGATCTGGACTCACAGACACGACCTTTAAGTTGCCTCCTCCAACAACCACTGTGATCTGGACTCACAGACACGACCTTTAAGTTGCCTCCTACAACAACCACTGTGATCTGGACTCACAGACACGACCTTTAAGTTGCCTCCTCCAACAACCACTGTGATCTGGACTCACAGACACGACCTTTAAGTTGCCTCCTCCAACAACCACTGTGATCTGGACTCACAGACACGACCTTTAAGTTGCCTCCTCCAACAACAACTGTGATCTGGACTCACACACACGACCTTTAAGTTGCCTCCTCCAACAACCACTGTGATCTGGACTCACAGACACGACCTTTAAGTTGCCTCCTCCAACAACAACTGTGATCTGGACTCACAGACACGACCTTTAAGTTGCCTCCTCCAACAACCACTGTGATCTGGACTCACAGACACGACCTTTAAGTTGCCTCCTCCAACAACCACTGTGATCTGACGAATGCACAAACAATGGAGTCTCTCTTTCTCGCTTATTGGAAACTATTATCTCTGTTTTCAGTGAGGCAGAAGAGAGAGAGAGAGAGAGAGAGAGAGAGAGAGAGAGAGAGAGAGAAATAATAAACGCTTAAGACTACTGTATTTATAACAAGAGACACACGAGTGGTGAAAGTGTCAGGCAGTGTCACAGCTTCAGCTGATTTCTGGTTACACGTTGAACAAGTACTGAAAAACACCAAATATTGAAGTAACGCAGGTGAACTAACACAGGTGAAGGAAGGCAAGTGAAGGAAGGTAAGTGAAGGAAGGCAAGTGAAGGAAGGCAAGTGAAGGAAGGCAAGTGAAGGAAGGCAAGTGAAGGAAGGCAAGTGAAGGAAGGCAAGTGAAGGAAGGCAAGTGAAGGAAGGCAAGTGAAGGAAGGCAAGTGAAGGAAGGCAAGTGAAGGAAGGCAAGTGAAGGAAGGCAAGTGAAGGAAGGCAAGTGAAGGAAGGCAAGTGAAGGAAGGCAAGTGAAGGAAGGCAAGTGAAGGAAGGCAAGTGAAGGAAGGCAAGTGAAGGAAGGGAATTCTTCCCTCGTCATAGGTACTCCTGGGGTTAATAAATTATTTGCTTATATTTGTGTGTGTGCGACTCGCACCTCCGGCCAGCCAAGGCATCAGGCAAGAAGAAAGGTGGAAGAGGGGAGGTGAGGTGGCGCGTGAGGGGTGGATGAGGGTAGGAGGAGTTCATGGAAGAAGCGGAGGTGAGGGGAGAAAGGTGTAAAGTTAATAAAGAGGAGGTAGAGAGAAGCTGAAGATTAAAATTAACTTAATGAGAGGAGGTAAGAATGTCGGGGTAATAAAACAGTGAGAGAGCCGCTCAGATCTTAACGTGTGTCTCATTATTGACTTCAGTGTGTATTTTATTGACCTACTAGTGAGCATTATGGTCTTCCGTGTGTATTTTGACCTACTAGTGAGCATTATGGTCTTCCGTGTGTACTTTATTGACCTGCTAGTGAGCATTATGGTCTTCCGTGTGTATTTTATTGACCTACTAGTGAGCATTATGGTCTTCCGTGTGTACTTTATTGACCTACTAGTGAGCATTATGGTCTTCCGTGTGTACTTTATTGACCTACTAGTGAGCATTATGGTCTTCCGTGTGTACTTTATTGACCTACTAGTGAGCATTATGGTCTTCCGTGTGTACTTTATTGACCTACTAGTGAGCATTATGGTCTTCCGTGTGTACTTTATTGACCTACTAGTGAGCATTATGGTCTTCCGTGTGTACTTTATTGACCTACTAGTGAGCATTATGGTCTTCCGTGTGTACTTTATTGACCTACTAGTGAGCATTATGGTCTTCCGTGTGTATTTTATTGACCTACTAGTGAGCATTATGGTCTTCCGTGTGTATTTTATTGACCTACTAGTGAGCATTATGGTCTTCCGTGTGTATTTTATTGACCTACTAGTGAGCATTATGGTCTTCCGTGTGTACTTTATTGACCTACTAGTGAGCATTATGGTCTTCCGTGTGTACTTTATTGACCTACTAGTGAGCATTATGGTCTTCCGTGTGTACTTTATTGACCTACTAGTGAGCATTATGGTCTTCCGTGTGTATTTTATTGACCTACTAGTGAGCATTATGGTCTTCCGTGTGTATTTTATTGACCTACTAGTGAGCATTATGGTCTTCCGTGTGTATTTTATTGACCTACTAGTGAGCATTATGGTCTTCCGTGTGTATTTTGACCTACTAGTGAGCATTATGGTCTTCCGTGTGTACTTTATTGACCTACTAGTTGCCGTCCACCCTGTCTAGTCATCTCAACCTTTTATATATTGCTATCATGTCCCTCCTGGTCCTTCTTCCCTCTTGTCATAATGTTTAGTTAGCTTAGTCTCTCATTGTTATTCTCCTCAGCTCAAGGACTAGTTTCGTTGCAAACCTCTGTTCCTTAGTTTCTTGACCTTCTTCATCAGGTGTTTGTCCGGTGTTGGCGCTGCTGCATGCTACATGTAGGACCTAATATATATATCTTATATAGACTCATGAATGAATCTAAGTTGAGATTCGTGAATGCTAATTTTAGGTGTGCTAAGCACGTCTTTGCTACAGAAATAATCCTCTTGATGTGTGTCTCTGGTGATATGCTCGGCGTTGTGGTTACTCCAGGGTCCTCCTCTAGTGAGGTTAGAAGCTACTCTACCCTGAGTCTGTACTCATATTCCGATTTTTTTTTCTTTTCCATATGTTCGTAACTTTGTGTTTATGCCCACCTCCCAACATCTCTGCTTCCTCCTGCCCACCCCCTAACATCTTTGCTTCCTCCTGCCCACCTCCTAACATCCCTGCTTCCGCTGCCCACCTCCCAACATCCCTGCTTCCGCTGCCCACCTCCCAACATCCCTGCTTCCTCCTGCCCACCCCCAAACATCTCTGCTTCCTCCTGCCCACCGCCTAACATCTCTGCTTCCTCCTGCCCACCTCCTAACATCTCTGCTTCCTCCTGCCCACCCCCTAACATCCCTGCTTCCTCCTGCCCACCCCCTAACATCTCTGTTTCCTCCTGCCCACCTCCTAACATCTCTGCTTCCTCCTGCCCACCCCCTAACATCCCTGCTTCCTCCTGCCCACCCCCTAACATCTCTACTTCCTCCTGCCCACCCCCTAACATCTCTGCTTCCTCCTGCCCACCCCCTAACATCTCTACTTCCTCCTGCCCACCCCCTAACATCTCTGCTTCCGCTGCCCACCTCTCAACATCCCTGCTTCCTCCTGCCCACCCCCCATCCCTGCTTCCTCCTGCCCACCCCCTAACATCCCTGCTTCCTCCTGCCCACCCCCTAACATCCCTGCTTCTTCCTGCCCACCTCCTAACATCCCTGCTTCCTCCTGCCCACCTCTTAATATTCCTGCTTCTTTTTCCACACATAAACATCCCCCCTACCCCCTCCCTCGTCTCTCAGCATCCTCCACGATACAGCGGAGATAAATCTAATTTGCGACGATCTCGTACGAGCTGACGAGAGGCTGCTGGGCTCCGGGGAAGCGGCCATTTTTACCCTCTCGTCTTTATGGGTCGTAACTCCCCTTCACCCCCGGTAGGACCCCTGCCACCCACAAGCCACCCAAGCTAACCCTGCCACCCCAGTTCGGCGTAAATCATAAACCCAGGACAATACTCTCATCCCAGATGCTCTTTCATCGCGACAGTTTTTGTTGTCAGTGAGGACGGTGGCGCGAGCGAGCGACTGAGAATTCAATTACGTGGTACTTTTGTACCTTTTTCCGCTTTTCGTTATTTTTCGCATTTTGTATCTTTATTCAGGAGGTGAGCATGCGTGATTTGATGGCCGGCTGGGCGCTCAGCAGGGTGTCTGCTGTCTGCTGAAGTTCGTCTCTGCTGGTTGTGTTTACCAAACTGTTACTGCGAGGCTCGAATTTCAGCTGCTGATGCTGCCTCTTAGCGGCCAGTTATGACAATACTGCGGTTAAGACAACCCTCTACCACTTCCTTATCCATTTCCTTTCGCTTTCTGACCACCTTCAAGGTGGGGAAATATTTCTTGACATTCTTATGGCTCATCTCCGTCTTTAACATCCATTTCTGCCCCGCTCTTCATCCCATTCCAAAAAATACTATCCCCGTCTTCTTCACTAAATTCCCCAAGCATCTTCTATGTGGGTATCATGTCAACCTGACCTTTACTCCACTCTAATGTCATCACTTTTAGTTTTTATCCTCTAAATGTTACTTATCCTCAGCACTGGGACTGTTGTACTGTCTCCAGTTTCATATTACATCTCATTGCAAACCTCTACAGTCTGACTGGTTATGCTTCATCAAGGACCCCAGTGGAAATAAGTCACCTTGATGGATTTTTTGGGAAGGGTTATCCTAGGTAATTTGTATATGTGTTATAATAAAAGACAACTGTAATCATTTAAAATTTGCTTAAATGTACCTAAATTCAAGCTACTAACTTACTTAGCTACTTACACCAAACAGGTGTTGCACAGTTTATGAAGGCATCTGACACCTGTCGTATGGCATCTGACACCTGTCTGTGTTGGGGTCTGAATACCTCCTGAAAGTTATTCGGTGGATGTGCTTCTTGGGTCACGTGTTCGGTACACTCCCAACTGTTCGGTCCTTCTCCTTTGAGAGTTTTATGCTCTTTGTCTCACGAGTCTACACTCGGCTTTCGGCCTTCTTTCCTGTCCCTAGTTTTCAGAATTTATTAAACTGCAACTTATCAACACTTCCTCCTTCAAAGCGGAGACACCGTGCTTCCCATCTCCAAGATCTCAAGTCCGGCTAACTGGTATCCCTACATCCCCTCATAAATGTTACTTTGCTCACACTCCAACAGCACGTCAATTAGTAAAAACCATTCGTCTCCACTCACTCCTATCTAACACGCTCACGCACACTTGCTGGAAGTCCAAGCCCCTCACTCAAATTTTTCCTAGGCCGACCCCTACCCCACCTTCCCTCCACTACAGATTCATATGCTCTCCACCTCAACAAACCTTCCTCTTCTCTCTGGATAAAACTTTTAGAAACCCCGCACCTACTAATCTCCAAGCATCGGATTCTCTGCATTATATTCACACCACACACTGCCCTCAGACATGACATCTCCACTACCTCCAGCCTTCTCCTTGGTGTAACATTGACCACCAATGCTTCACACCCATATAAGAGCATTGGTACAATTATATTCTTATTACATTCTTATACTCTCTGCTTCCATAGACACCATTCTTTGTCTCCACACTCAGTAATATTCCATATGGAGACAGAATCTCAGAAAATTAATTGATCTGTATATTTCGATCCTTTTCTGGGATCCTCTTCACCAGATAGGCAAGTGGAAGGAGAACAATGACTGGTGGTGACTGGTGTGGTGGTGGCTGGTGTGGTGGTGACTGGTGTGGTGATGACTGGTGTGGTGGTGACTGGTGTGGTGGTGGCTGGTGTGGTGGTGACTGGTGTGGTGATGACTGGTGTGGTGATGACTGGTGTGGTGGTGACTGGTGTGGTGATGACTGGTGTGGTGATGACTGGTGTGGTGGTGACTGGTGTGGTGGTGGCTGGTGTGGTGGTGACTGGTGTGGTGGTGACTGGTGTGGTGATGACTGGTGTGGTGATGACTGGTGTGGTGATGACTGGTGTGGAGGTGACTGGTGTGGTGGTGACTGGTGTGGTGATGACTGGTGTGGAGGTGACTGGTGTGGTGGTGATTGGTGTGGTGGTGACTGGTGTGGTGGTGACTGGTGTGGTGGTGACTGGTGTGGTGGTGACTGGTGTGGTGGTGACTTGTGTGGTGATGACTGGTGTGGAGGTGACTGGTGTGGTGGTGACTGGTGTGGAGGTGACTGGTGTGGTGGTGACTGGTGTGGTGGTGACTGGTGTGGTGGTGACTGGTGTGGAGGTGACTGGTGTGGTGGTGACTGGTGTGGTGGTGACTGGTGTGGTGGTGACTGGTGTGGTGGTGACTGGTGTGGTGGTGACTGGTGTGGTAATGACTGGTGTGGAGGTGACTGGTGTGGTGGTGACTGGTGTGGAGGTGACTGGTGTGGTGGTGACTGGTGTGGTGGTGACTGGTGTGGAGGTGACTGGTGTGGTGGTGACTGGTGTGGTGGTGACTGGTGTGTAGGTGACTGGTGTGGTGGTGACTGGTGTGGTGGTGACTGGTGTGGTGACTGGATTGGAGGTGACTGGTGTGGTGGTGACTGGTGTGGAGGTGACTGGTGTGGTGGTGACTGGTGTGGTGGTGACTGGTGTGGTGGTGACTGGTGTGGAGGTGACTGGTGTGGTGGTGACTGGTGTGGTGGTGACTGGTGTGGTGGTGACTGGTGTGGTGGTGACTGGTGTGGAGGTGACTGGTGTGGTGGTGACTGGTGTGGAGGTGACTGGTGTGGTGGTGACTGGTGTGGAGGTGACTGGTGTGGTGGTGACTGGTGTGGTGGTGACTGGTGTGGTGGTGACT